>NW_025979899.1:0-5896 GCF_021869965.1 Rhincodon typus | reverse complement strand
GTCCTAGTATCTGTTGTTCATTTAATGCATTAATGATTCAGGCAATGGGAGACCATCTGCCAAGATTACTCGGGGAAACTTCACTTGAGTTATAAAGAATTACTTATCAAAGCAGGACAGCGACTTTATGGCTTACCAAAGTTCTTGCTTTCCAGATTGGCTAGGGGCACATAGTCAACATTCAGTCTATCATTTCTCTCTGACCCCTCTGGTGTCTTCTGCTTCTGACTGGACAGAGGACTCTATTAATTTAAATTTCAAACTTGGTGCGCACACTTTGGCCATTGAAAGTTGTTACCTGTTAACTCTTTCAAAGCCATAATCAATTGATATCATGCGTGATAAGTGGTGGTGTTTTTATATCGATTGGGCTTGGCAATACTCTTGCCATTTGGCTCCAGGACGTATGATCAATCTATGACTGGCTCATGAGAGTGTTGTCATCTTCAAGGTGTCACCTTCGACTGTCTCGAGATTGGTTCCTTAAGGTGTCAATTATCGTAGGGACCATCTTCTTCATTCCGGTCTATTTTTTGTCATTTCTGTGATTCATTGATGAGGTAACAGTATCTGTTGTGATATCCCCCTTGCCCATTTGTTCATAGTGGGGGTTTGTAAGCCACCATGTCCTCCTGTTTGATACCCTGAGTTCAGTTTTTACTTAACTGGTAAGAGTCCATCACAAAATCAAGCACGGTATCGTTGACTGCGTGTGTTTGGAGGCTATTTGTTAGGTAATGGCTTTTTCTCTGTGCTTGTGGGTGCCTACGAGGATATAGTGTGAAAGATTTTTAAAAGCCTTTGAGAAAACCTTGGTCCAAAGATGTGCAGGTTAGGTAGATTGGCCATGCTAAATTGCCCCTCAGTGTTCAGGGATGTGCTAGGCGTATTAGCCATGAGAAATGCAGGGTTACCGGAATGGGTCTGGGTGGGATGCTCGTCAGAGGTTCAGTGCAGACTTGATGGGCTTCTTTTTGCTCTGTAGGAATTCTATGATTCTATGCCCCACCTCCACATATAAATCCCCTTAAACAGCCAGACTCCTCTTTTTACCATCCTTTTACTGTTTATATTTCTTGAAGATTTTGAGATTCCCCTGTTAGCTCCAACTCTCTTACTCATTGTCCCTCTTTGCTAAACGTACATGAAGTTTCTTAGTTTTGATCATTCTGTGTTCAGTTTGATTGAGTTGTATTTTCTATCTGACACCTATTTCAAACATAATATTCCTACTTTATCTTAATCCCTATCTTCTTTTTCATCCAGGAAGCTCAATTTGTTTATTACTTTTCCCTTTCGAGGGAATGTACCTTGATTGTGCCTGAGCTATTCCTTCTTTAAAAGTAGTCAGTTTTTAAATTTGGCAACCTTTGGTTCCACCATATCTGGCCCAATTCTGTTCTTGGTCAATTGAAGTCGGTTCTTCCCCAAGTTGATTATTCTTGCTGTGCATTGTCATTTGTCCATTTACATTGTCATCTGAAACCTAATGATCATCATTCCACTAAATGCTCCACCACTGAAACTTGCTATACTTGGCCCGCTTCATTCCCGAGAAACAGATCTAGTAGTGCCCCTATAGAAAGTTATCCTGAATATTATCTAGGAATGCATGTCCCTCTCTTCGCACTACCACTATCCCAGTCTTTACTGGGAAATTAAAGTTCCCCATTGTAACATTTTTACTTTTCTAGAGCATGACAATTACTAATATTTTAGGGGAGTTTTTGGCATTAAAATGCCTGCATGTTATCAAATAAAGGCTCAGACCTGACATTCCTTGTGTTAGATTTATTGTCATAAACTTTTCAGAAGTTAAAAGCATAATCTTATTGTCCTTCTTCAAGGGAATAATCTGATAGGAACTGTAGTAGAATGGGATACAAATGTGATAATGATATAACTGATGGTGTTACTTTGACATCACCAGGACAGAGTAGAGCAGAAAAACAGACCAGAAAAAACAGGAATAAGATAGTACGAAAGAGTTGTATTAAGTTACATGTGTAAATAAACACAGTGAGAATACTGTAGAGAGTGAGAAAGCCTTGCTGTAGTGTAAGGATGAGCTAGAGACCTAGAAGTGAGGCAATCTGGTAAACAACAGCCTCAAAGAGTGCATGTAAACACTGAAAACCCATGGAAATGGGTGATAATCCAGTGTTTGCACAGAGCATACAGGAAACTAGAGTCATATTTTAAAGTAGGTACTGCATATGAAACCAATTGTGGACACAAAAGGGGGCAGCCTCTGAGGGACTAAAAGGCCTTTAGTCATCATTGACTGTTGTGTTCCTAATATTACCAGGATGACAGTGATTCTGAGAGGAGCTATGATACTGGGCTTGGCAGTGAACAGTACAGTGAAACTGGTGCATTGGGTAAGTTTCACTCCCTTTATTACTGTGAATGAGATGTGCTGTGTCATTGTTGTATTTCACTGTAGCTTACAGCACTCATAATCCAACTGAGCACTTGGATACTTTTACCTTTTGTACTTCAACTAGATCCAGTTTCAATGGAATGATGCCTGTATGTTGTTCTCTAACATTTACATTTTCAGCATGTTCCCATGGGCTCTTAAAGGGGAGCACGTGCAGAAACATCACCTTTGTCCTTACTGCAGAATAACAGACCCAGGTAATTTTCACTGCTTGTTCACAATAGACAGTCCATTGAACAAATGATGTGTTTTTTTAGGTAAGTGCAACAATATGAGGGAGAATCTTCGGGAGACAATGGGAGGTCTTAGCCTCCCCTCTTCTCTCCCCCCACCCTACCTTCTGCACATTAAACCAACATTTTCCTAGCTACCATCAGTTCTGGGGAAGGGTCACTGACCTGAAACGTTAACTCTGATTTTTCTTCACAGATGCTGCCTGACCTGCTGAGCTTTACCAGCAACTTCTTTTTGTGGTCAGTGAAATAATAATTACACTCATGAAGAAAAGCATGGATTTTTCTGATTTATGTTCTGATTCTAAAGTTATTCTGCACTGACATTCTTAATACTGAGGTGTCGACCTGGAACAACTGCATTTAACTGAATTCGCTTTGCCTGAGATGGTGGGGTATATTCTAATGAATGTTCTGGAGGCATCCTCCACAAGTGGGGAAGCTGGAGTGTTTTTAGCTCTTACATTTTGCTGAAATGAGTTGCTAAGAAAGAGAGAGCAATAGGTTGTGGGCTTTGCTAAGTGGCTGGGCCAGCGTTTACTGCCCATTCCCCCCCAGTTGCCCTTAAGAAGGTGGTGGGCACAGTCCATTTGATGTAGATACTGTTATAAAGTGGATGTTGACTCCCCCCCACCCTCCCTCCGAGAACTAAAACCAAACACCCAAAGAGGAGCACCTCACCCCATAATCTGTTTAAAAAAAAAAATTGTGAAAAGTGGTGTAACCTGCCTTTCAGCAATTCTAATGGTTAAGTAAAACATCCCTGACATTCACTTTACAATCAACAAGAAACAATTTATTTATCTAACTTTAATAGTAAACAAATGAACTAAACTATTAACAAACCAAATAAATCCCTTCTAACTACTAACTATTCCCGAATAAAATAAGATTCTAATGGTATGCTGTTCCAATAAATAGAAGTCCCACTTTGACTAAATTCTAATATTATGTTTGTTTTATATCTTGAAATTACAGCCAGTTTATCTGTCTTCCGGAATGTTCTTTGCCTTGTCTGTTGATCCTTCTGTCAGGAACGCCTTCTCCGTCAATTCTTCTGTCAGGAATATTAACTAGTTGTGCTGCTGGTACCTTTGATATTTAGATGGTGCTTTCTCTAAGACTTTTGGAGTCTGAGAGCCAGTGATTCTCTCTTGCGAGCTGAGAGCTGTTAACTCTGGCAGTTAGCTCTCCTATCTTTGCCCAACTGCCCCTTCTTTTACACCCTTGATGACGACAACAAACACAGGGGAGGCAACGGCCTAGTGGTACTATCGCTGGACTGTTAATCCAGTGACCCAGATAATGTTCTGGGGACCCGGGTTCAAATCCCACGGCAGATGGTGGCATTTGAATTCAATAAAATATCTGGAATTAACAATCTAATGATGACCATGAATCCATTGTCAATTGTTGGAAAAACCCATCTGGTTCACTAATGTCCTTTAGGGAAGGAAACTGCCATCCTTACCTGGTCTGGCCTACACGTGACTCCAGACCCACAGCAGTGTGGTTGACTCTTAACTGCCCTCTGGGCAATTAGGGATGGGCAATAAATGCTGCCTAGACAGCAACGCCCTTATCCCTTGAATGAATAAACAAAAAAAATTTATTGCAATAGGGTTGGTCCTATGTTGTCAAAACCATCAGGTTTTTGGTATCTAAATGCCTGGTTCAAATTGTCTGGCTAAATTCAAAACTTATTGTCTTAGTAACAAAACAAAAAAATGCTGCTTGGCCTGCTAACTGTTTAGCCTTTTGATACAAATGTCTACTCCATCCCCCTCCCTATTTTCTGCATATAAATCGACGATTTCCCAGTTACCATCAGTTCTGAGGAAGGGCCACTAGACCCGAAACGTTAAGTCTGATTTTTTCTTCACAGATGCTGCCAGACCTGCTGAGCTTGTCCAGCAACTTCTGTTTTTGTACAAGAACTAATATTCGGATCACATGTCTTCACAATACTGTTTACAATATATTAGTCACTATTACTTCTGTAATATTCAGTTCTGGTTTTCATATTGCAGTTCCTGGAATCCTTCCCTATGGGACCTGGCAGATTTGTTGCTGTATGTTCCTGTGAGCTTTTATCTGCGTTCTTCTGATTTTGGAAAGTGACCAGGATGTGCGAAAGGAGAATAAAGAAAAGAGGAAACTAGCTTTTAATAATTAATGTCTAATCTTTAGAAAAATATTACTATGGTTTGCTTTGTAGTGGATTTGTGAAAGGTGCTTGATATTGAGACCCAGGTTTAGTCTGAGTATTGAATGAGCTCAGCATGGATGATATCCAATTATGATGACTGATTCTTAGAGTGACTTGCCCCAGGTATGTATTCTGACACGCTGTTGTCTGCCTGCCATATTGGTGTACATTGCCTTTTGGGTAGCATAGCTGTGATATTGAGTTGCCGTATATCTGTGGCATGAATTTCTCTCTGTTGTATAACTGGCTAAGAACTGACCCTGACAGGTAAACTAGCTCGGAGCCATAGGTCAGAGCAAGGATTTCACGTTTGTCTCCTTGTTTTCTGTTACCTAGATGTATCAACTGTCCTAGCACTGGTCCAGAAATATGTATCCAATGCCCGTCTGGTGGAAGATTTTGGGCACGAAATGACTTTTATTTTACCCTATGTTGGTGCGAAAGATGGTGCTTTTGTGGAACTCTTCCAGGAATTGGACAGCCATCTCTGTGAACTTGGAATTTCCAGCTATGGGATCTCGGACACCAGCCTGGAAGAGGTATGCACAGAGAGGAGAGACTAAATATGGAAATAACCTAGCGAAGCTTCATTTTTGAAATTTTCATACCTGTGTCCAAATCTCTAAACCATCTTGTTCATTCCTTCCCTATTCTCTCATATTCTTTGACCATAATCCTTATGAGGTCACTGCACTCCTCCAATTCTGGCCTCCTGGGTATCTGCAATTTTCTTTGCTCTAGCGTTGGAAGATTTGACTTCAGCAATCTAGTCCACGTACTGAATTTGCTCTTTTAACCTCTCCAGCTCACAATCTCTCACTCTGTCTGTCTCTCTCCCTCTGTTCATGTAAACCTACTTCATTATCGAGTTAACAAGGTGTAGAGCTGGATGAACACAGCAGGCCAAGCAGCATCAGAGGAGCAGGAAGGCTGACGTTTCGGGCCTAGACCTTTCTTCAGAAAATTTTCTGAAGAAGGGCCTAGGCCTGAAACATCAGCTTTCCTGCTCCT
>NW_025979898.1:2371-5897 GCF_021869965.1 Rhincodon typus | reverse complement strand
ACTTGTCAATTTCTATAGTATATTCCATGTGGTCAATATCTGCTCCCCTACCCTCATGAATCGCTTTCGTCACTTCCTCAAAAAATTCTATTAGATTTGTGAGATAAGATCTCCCCTGCTTAAAGCCATGCTGACTATCCTGAAGGTTAATTTTTTTCTAAAATGCAAATCAATCCTGTCCCTTAGAATCTTCTCCTATAATATCCGTACCACTGAGGTAAGAATCACCAGCCTATAATTTCTTGGATTATCCCTGTTGCCCTCTTGAACAAAGGAACAACATTGTCTATTCTCCAGTCTCTGGGACCTTACCTGTGGCTAAAGAGGCCCCAGAAATCTGCCCCTTTGCCTCCCTCAGTATCCTGGGATAGATCCCATAAGGGCCTGGGGGCTCACAATGCCCTCCACTGCAACTTTGATCACCTAACCTTTAATCAAGGTCTAGCACAGCCCCTTCCCTCACTGGACTATCTATATGTTGTTTCAAGAAATCCTCTTAGATGGAACAAACAAAATCTGCTTCACCTGAGGCCCTGGTTTAGAAGTCCCAAAGAACATTGGGGAAGTAAAAAATCACCCACTTCAACAACCCCATTGTTTTAAAATTTTTCCATGATCTGTTTACATATCTGTACCTCTATCTCCCACCAGCTACCTTTGTGTAATCCCATCATAGTGAATGCAGCTTTCCTATTTGCAAGTTGTACCCATCTGGCCTCTCTGGATGAGCCCTCCAAGATGTCCTCTCTTAGTACAGCTGTGACATTCTCCTTAATCAGTAATGTAATAGGGTTCAGAGAAGGTTTACAGGACTATTACCTAGAATGAGTGGAGTGCCTTATGGGAAAGGGTGGTCAGTCTGGGCCTGTATCCTCGGTAGTTTAGAGGAGGCAGAGGTGATTTAATTGAAATAGGGTCATAGAGTCATACAGCTGGCAAACAGACCAAGTTTCCCAAACTAAATTAGTCCCATGTTCCTGTGTTTGGCCCATATCCCAACAAACCCTTCCTATTCACGTACCTGTCTAAATGTCTTTTAAATTAAGTACCTGCATCTACCATTTCCTCCAGCAGCTTATTCCAAATATGCACCACCCTCTGTGTGAAAAAGTTGCACCTCAGGTCCCTTTTAAATTTTTCCCTACTCACCTCAAACCAATGCCCTTTAGTTTTGGACTCCCTCATCCCAGGGAAAAGATCTTGTCTGTTCACCCTAACTATGTCCCTCATGATTTTGTAAACCTCTAGAAGGTCACCCCTCAACCTTCATTACTCCAGTGAAAAGGGTCCCAGCCTATCCAGCCTCTCCTTATAGGTCAAACCCTCCAGTTCCGGTAATATCCTGGTAAAGCTTTTCTGAACCTTCTCCAATTTAATAATACCCTTCCTATAGCAGGGTAACCAGAAGTGTATACAGTATTACAAGAGTGGCCTCACCAAGATCCTATAAAACCTTCGTATGACATCCTAACTCCTGTTCTCAAAGAAAGAAGAAAAGACCTGCAGATGCTGTAAATCAGAAACAAAAACAGAAATTGCAGGACAATCTCAGCAGGTCTGGCAGCATCTGTGGAGAGAATATCAGAGTGGAGGCAGGGAGGTTGTTTCCGCTAGTAGGTGAAACTAGGACTAGAGGGCATCGCCTCAAAATAAAGGGAAGCAGATGTAGGACTGAGGTCAGGAGGAACTTCTTCACCTAAAGAGTTGTGAATCTGTGGAATTCCCTGCCCAGTGAAGCGATTGAAGCTACCTCACTGCATGTTTTTAAGGCAAGGCTAGATAAATTTTTGAACAGTAAAGGAATTAATGGTTATGGTGAGTGAGCAGGTAAGTGGAGCTGAGTCTCAAAAAGATCAGCCATGATCTTATTAAATGGCGGGGCAGGCTTGAGGGGCCAGATGGCCTGCTCCTGCTCCTAGTTCTTATGTTCTTAACGTTTTGGGTCTGGTCACTGGAGCTGAAACGTTAACTCTGATTTTTTCTTCACAAATGCTGCCAGACCTGCTGTGCTTTTCCAGCAACTTCTGATTGTATTCGTGCTCGCAACGTCTGAGCCAATGAAACCAAGCGTGCTTAAAGCTTTTTAAACCACCCTGTCTACCTGTGAGGCAACTTTCAATGAAACATGTACCTGAACCCCTGGGTCTCTCTGCCCTACCACACTCCCAAGGGCCAAAACATTAACTGTATAAGCCCTGGCCTTGTTAGCTTCACCAAAATGCAATATCTTGCACTTATCCAAGTTAAGCTCCATGTGCCTTTAATCAGCCCATTGGCCCAATTGACCAAGAATATTTTGTGATCTTAGATAATCTTCTTCACTGGAGACTATACCACCAATTGTAGTGTCATCCACAAACTTACCAACCAGGCCTCCTAACTACTTATCCAAATCGTTTATATAAATGACAAACAACAATGGACCAAAACACATATTAGATACTGATCGGACTTGACAAGGTGGATGTGAAAAGGATGTTTCCTGTTGTGGGAGAATCTAGAGTTAGGGGGTCATTGTATAAAATTTAGGAGTTGACCATTTAAAACAGAAAGAAAGAGAACTTTTTTTTTCAGAACAGTGGGTTGAGAGTGTTTGGAACTCTATTCTGAAAAGGCAGTCAAGAAAGAGTCCAGACTGTTTTAAAGGCAGAGGTGAATACATTCTTGCAAATTGGGGGAGGGACTTGAAGGGCCAAATGGCGGAATTATGCCCCTATATGTGAAGAGAGGTTCTCGGAAGGAGGCAGGAATGAGGAATTGAGGTGACAGCCACATCTGCGTGTTGTCACTAAATTATGGAAGAGGCTAAAGGAGCTCCTCCAGCACCTGGTTCATGTGTTCACATGAACCTGAGCATGGTTCGCCTGGTCAACACCGACAACACCCTGATATGGCACTGACAATACCCTGATAGGGCACTGACAATACCCTGATAGCCACTGACAATACCCTGATAGGGCACGGACAATACCCTGATAGAGCACTGACAATACCCTGATAGGGCACTGGCAACACCCTGAAGGGCACTGACAGTAACCTGATAGGGAACTGACAAGGCCCTGATAGATCACTGACAATACCCTGATAGGGCACCGACAATACCTTGATAGGGCACTGCCAATACCCTGATAGGACACTGACAATACCCTGATAGGGGCCTGACAATACCATGATAGGGCACTGACAATACCCTGATAGATCACTGACAATACCCTGATAAGGACTGTCAATACCCTGATCGGACACTGACAAAACCCTGATAGGGACCTGACAATACCCTAATAGATCACTGACAATACCCTGATAGGGCACTGACAATACCCTGATAGGGCACTGACAATACCCTGATAGATAACTGACAATACCCTGATAGGGCACTGACAATACCCTGATAGATCACTGACAATACCCTGATAGGGCACTGACAACACCCTGATAGATCACTGACAATACCCTGATAGATCACCGACAGTACCCTGATAGGGCACTGACAATACCCTGATAGGGCACTGACAACACCCTGATA
>NW_025979898.1:1119-2361 GCF_021869965.1 Rhincodon typus | reverse complement strand
ATAGGGCACTGACAATACCCTGATAGGGCACTGACAACACCCTGATACATCACTTACAATACCCTGATGGATCACTGACAATACCTTGATAGATCAATGACAATACCCTGATAGGGCACTGACAAAACCCAGATAGATCACTGACAATACCTTGACAGATCACTGACAATACCCTGATAGACCACTGACAATACCCTGATAGATCACTGACAATACCCTGATAGGGAGCTGACAATACCCTGATAGGGCTCTGACAACACCCTGATAGATCACTTACAATACCCTGATAGATCACTGACAATACCCTGATAGATCACTGACAATATCCTGATAGGACACTGACAATACCCTGATAGATCACTGACAATACCCTGATAGTGCACTGACAATAACCTGATAGATCACTGACAATACCCTGATAGATCACTGACAATACACTGATAGAGCACTGACAATACACTGACAGATCACTGACAATACCCTGATAGATCACTGACAATACCCTGATAGAGCACTGACAATACCCTGATAGATCACTGACAATACCCTGATAGAGCACTGACAATACCCTGATAGATCACTGACAATACCCTGATAGATCAATGACATAACCCTGATAGATCACTGACAATACCCTGATAGTGCACTGACAAAACCCTGATAGATCACTGACAATACCCTGATAGGGCACTGACAAAACCTGATAGATCACTGACAATACCCTGATAGGGCACTGACAATACCCTGATAGAGTACTGACAACACCCTGATAGATCACTTACAATACCCTGATAGAGCACTGACAATACCCTGATAGATCACTGACAACTCACTGATACATCACTTAAAATACTCTGATAGATCACTGACAATACCCTGATAGATCACTGACAATACCCTGATAGGGCACTGACAACACCCTGATAGGACACTGACAACACCCTGATAGATCACTGACAATACCCTGATAGATCACTGACAATACCCTGATAGAGCACTGACAATACCCTGATAGGGAGATGACAACACCCTGATAGGGCACTGACAATACCCTGATAGATCACTGACGATACCCTGATAGATCACTGACGATACCCTGATAGGACACTGACAATACCCTGATAGGGCACTGACAACACTCTGATAGGGTACTGACAATACCCTGATAGATCACTGACAATACCCTGATAGGGCATGACAATACCCTGATAGATCACTGACAATACCCTGATAGAGCACTGA
>NW_025979898.1:0-1019 GCF_021869965.1 Rhincodon typus | reverse complement strand
GCACTGACAACACCCTGATAGATCACTGACAATATCCTAATAGTACCCTGATAGATCACTGACAATACCCTGATAGGGCACTGACAATACCCTGATAGATCACTTACAATACCCTGATAGATCACTGACAATACCTTGATAGAGCACTGACAATACCCTGATAGGGCACTGACAACACCCTGATAGATCACTGACAATATCCTAATAGTACCATGATAGATCACTGACAATACCCTGATAGGGCACTGACAATACCCTGATAGATCACTTACAATACCCTGATAGATCACTGACAATACCCTGATAGATCACCGACAGTACCCTGATAGGACACTGACAATACCCTGATAGGGCACTGACAACACCCTGATAGATCACTTAAAATACCCTGTTAGATCACTGACAATACCTTGATAGATCACTGACGATACCCTGATAGGGCACTGACAAAACCCTGATAGATCACTGACAATACCCTGATAGGGCACTGACAATACCCTGATAGATCACTGACAATACCCTGATATGTCACTGACAATACCCTGATAGGGCATTGACAATATCCTGATAGGGCCTTGACAATAACCTGACAGATCACTGACAATACCCTGATAGATCACTGACAATAACCTGATAGATCACTGACAATACGCTGATAGATCACTGACAGTACCCTGATAGGGCATTGACAATACCCTGATAGATCACTGACAACACCCTGATAGATCACTGACAATACCCTGATAGGGCATTGACAACACCCTGAAAGGGCACTGCCGACACTCTGATAGGGCACTGACAGTACCCAGTTAGGGCACTGACAACACCCTGATAGATCACTGACAATACCCTGATAGGGCACTGACAATACCCTGATAGATCACTGACAATACCTGGATTGATCACTGACAATACACTGATAGATCACTGACAATACCCTGATAGAGCACTGACAACACCCTGATAGTACATTGACAATAACCTGATAGATCACTGACAATACCCTGATAGATCACTGA
>NW_025979897.1:0-5897 GCF_021869965.1 Rhincodon typus | reverse complement strand
GCTCTACACCTTGTTATCTCAGATTCTCCAGCATCTGCAGTTCCTACTATCCCTGAACTGGGAGAACTGGCCACTCTCTCTCCTAGCCACTTCGGCATCTCTGCCTTTCCAACCTCTCTGATAAAACTCAGGACAAAATAAACTTTTTTAAAGTGACACTCTCCCACACACACACACACACACACACACACACACACTCTTTCTCCTTCCGACACACACACACACACACACACCCACTCTCCCACACACAATCTCCCTCCCACACACACCACACACGCACACATTAGTTAAATATGCAGTTTTAATCAACAATGATAAATCCAATGCTTAAAACATTAAAGTCATAAATTTATAGGGAAACAAAAGATGCAAAATAATATGGTCCAAACCACATAACTAGTTAAATATCTCATCACACTTTGTCAACACTTGTCTCTCAATAGTATGATTTGTTAATGTATTATTTCTGCTAATAATTTCCTTCCTGCCTTCCTCAAAGGAACCCATTATGAGGATGAAGTTCAATGGACACTGATTATTCTCCTGTCCCCAATATATCTGATCATGCTTTTTAATTGCATGGAAAATCACAGCTTAACCTGGCTGAATCCTCCATTGACTGACAAAATCGTTCACTTTCCAGCAGGGGGCAGTGTACACCACTGTGGGGAAGAAATTCTTTTCCAATTCATTATCCGACTACAGGTCACATTCTGGTCGAGAGGACCCACAGAGGAGGCTGTGTCATTGGCCCTGCAATTGGGTCAGAGGTTGCCATCCAGGTCTGTGCAGTCTCCCTGGTCAACAAAGAAAGTCATTGACCTTTTGTACTGTGCCAGGGCGATTGCCATACACTTCTCCCTGCTACCTCACTCCCACTATATCTCTGCACTTTCCTCCCACCAACTCTCATGCTTATCAATCACACTATGCTCTGCAAGATCATCCCTCACCTGCTGTTACCACTCCCTCCAACCATTGCCCAACCCCACATGCTATTAACTCTCTGTGCCATTTGCCCAGGACAACTCACTACTTCTCAACCACCTTCACCAGTGCTACCAGCTTTGTCACCCACTTCCATCTTAAACAAGCCCTCCCTTTCTCTCATTGCAGAGAAAACCAGCCCATAATTGGGCGTAAAGGGCCCAGATAGGTGAGAGATGTTCAACAATAGACTCCTCAACCACTTACTAGGAGACAATCCTATTCCTTACAGGAGAACACTGGGACCAGCACAAATACAAAGACACCCATGTCCCGTCAACTGAGTAAGTACTGCCCTGTGCCCCTCTCACATTAACCCCACTCTCAGTATCATTCATTACACACCGCTTCTAACCATTGACTGTGACGTCTTTTCTCCCTTGTAGAATCTGGATATGTGCACCTGCCTGCACTCTATCACACCAGCCACTGGCCATTACAGAGGGACAGAAATCCTCGCACCAGGAGCCTCTTCCTCAGGAGGAGACAGGGCGATGCCATCAAACATCCAGCCACAGGAGGAACCACAGACAGATCCCTCAGAAGTCAGCTCTCAGGATACTCTAGAGGTGACCAGGCTCTTCACCTCAAAGCTGCCTGTCCAGCTCGGAGCCTTTCAAGTTGAAGCTGAGGAGGGTCCACTTGCTTCTGGTCTCAAAGGGAAGACAAAAAGTCTTTTTGAGGCACTTGGGTGGCACAGTTGACAGCACGCTATGCCACCAAAGTGTCTGAAAATCTGTTTGTTTGAGTATGTGTGTTGCCCTGAATGCTACAGTGCCAGCATGATGCCTAGCTTCATATTCACATTGTACGTACCAAGGAGCAGTATCTGTGTTAAGACCCTGCTGCAGCATGTGGAAGCAGGAGGAACAAGGTGTATATAGAGCAGTAGGTTATGCTGACAACTTTGCCCCTTGTGGTCAAACATCCCTATTGTTTCCTTGGCTTGCATGTGCAAAAGTGTTGCTATGAATGAAGTGGTGCTGGGAGGTGTACAGAACCTTCCATAAAGTACATTATACTTAACATAAGTACACTTTGTACACTAGTCTCTTTCAATGTATTAAGGCTTTGACTTTATATATTTTTCTGGGTGGACTGCACTGAGGGGCAATGATTTCCCTAAACTGTTTATGTACTGAGACTCTCAGTCACTGCCTTCCTCTGAGGGGAATTTAACATCTGGAAAGTGAGAACTTAAGCTAGAAGTTTGGGTTTCAGGAGTCAATCAGCATAGTTTAGCTTCTCTACATATCAGTGACAGAATAATGCCCCATTACAAAGATTTGAGTCAACCCCCACGTAATCTTACATAGCTCCGTAATGATATTCTGGCCATAAATACTGAACCAGAGGTTATCGGTGCAAAGGGAACAAATTAACTTAAAATTTATGCCAAACGAAATAGTTTAATGTTTTAATGTTATAAACTAAGCATTTCCTTTAAGGCAGGAATGTTGCTATGTCAAAATTGACTTATAGCTGTGTGTATCCATAAATGTTCATGCAAATTGCCCTTGAATTGAGCCATGATTAGATTCTCCTCAGTACTGTCCAACTTCAACATCCTCATCATCATTATTGGCACTCTGAGCATCTCTGTCAGACTCCACTTCTTCCTCATCTGAGGAGACAGTTAGCTAGATCCACCTCTTCCTTGTTCTCATTCAGTCACTGAACCATGTCGTGAAGGGCACAGAAAATAATCCACTATAACAGGACCGCTATTCTAGAGGTCCTATCTGGTGAGTAATGGAGTGCCCTTCCTGAAGAGTGCAGGAAATGGAAATGCATCTTCAGAAGACATTTGGCTGTTCATTGATGGCTCGAGTTGGCATATGGGCAGCATTGTACAGCATCATAGAATTTCAACAGTGCAGAAAGAGGCCATTTGGCCCATCGAGTCTGCACTGACCCTCCAAAGAGCATCCCACCTCACCCCATCCCCATAACCGTGCATTTACCATGGTTAATCCACCTAACCAGCGCATCCCTGGACACTATGGGGCAATTTAGTATGGCCAATCCACCTAACCTACATATCTTTGGACTGCAGGAGGAAACCAGAGCACCCAGGGAAATCCCACCCAGACACAGGAGAACATGCAAACTCCACACAGCCATTCACCTAAGGCTGGAATCAATCAAACCTGGGTCCTTAGTGCTCTGAGGCAGTAGTGCTAACCACTGTGTCAGCATGCCACACAAGTCTGAAGGTTGCACACGGAGGTCATTAGCAATACCTTCTGTGGATATCCTTTGTCATCCATGAGTCACCCCTGGAGAAGATGCATTTGCAAAATGTGAGTATCATGTCAGCTACCTGGATAGCGGGCACACACCTGCAGGAGTTTTGCCTGTGGTCACTAACATTCCCTATTTTAATCTTGCAGTGTGGACCTCATTGATCTGGATATAGCAGATGGTTCTGCATGTGGAAGTCAATGCATTGACACTCTGATCGGCATGCATGGATCCTCCCAGCAACTGCAAGGCCACACAGCTCAGAGGGAGCGTTGGCAGTCACAAGCAAGCTAGATATTGAGCAATCAAATCCATTCCTGTTCAAAATCTGGTTGGACGATACCATGAGGCTTTGAGTGCCATGGTGCTGTCAGTGGCCCCTTGTACCTGTGGGCAAGCCACCAATGCCTGCAATTCCCATAGCATGGGCATGTAGAGCTCTGAAGTCATAACAAACTGGTCAAACTCCATTGCTTTTCTGTAAAGGGTGTCAGTGAACTCACATACCAATTGTGCACTGCCAATTAGCAGATGGTACCCTACCCCCCACTTACAGTTTGGAAGCAGCCGTTGGTTAGAAAGTTCCATGACCCATGATTGGTTTACCCTTCCCAATGCTGCCATAAGTAAGATATTTGTAGTCTTTACACTACTTTCCAGACATGTGGAAATTATGTGGAACGTGGCCCTTGATGGCCTTCATTATGCAATACAGCCTTAGAACCTAGAAATCTACACCCTGCATAACAGTTTCATCCCTATGTCTGTAACTTTCAGATACGTGGGCCCTGTGAATGTGGATTAAGTCCCTCAGGCTCATCACTACAGCAGGTGATTCTTAGGTACTGCTCTTGTCCTGAGTTAATGAATGATACAATGTAGTTGGGATGCTGGTATTAGGGGTTGTAAGAGCTGCTTCACTTTTATTCTATGTGAGTGCTTCCTTTCAATGATAGAGTTGTCATGCAATAACGTTTTTAAATTTCTACTTTGAGTGCCTTATTTGGACATTTGAACTCTGGATTCTCTGACCAGACTTATTTTAGAGGAAAATGATTAGTGTAAACTTTTCCTTCAAGTCTACATTTCCACTATAGAACGCACTTTTCTCTCATGACTGAAGGTGGCCTTCTCCCCTCTGTACCTCAGTGACAATCAATCCTTTCGCTATCTCCCTCGATATTCCTGCCTTTCCCACTGCTTGTACTCCCATCCACATCCTTGTGCCCAGCCCTACCCTTACACCACATCTTATGCAGTTGACCTGCTCATTCTCCCTCTCTAGCACACCGAATTACCCCATTGAGTTCCCCACCATTAAAATGCAACTGTCACTCTTCCTTGTCTCTGTTGCATCTACCACTGTGACTCTCCCCTCTTCAACCCAGTATGTTCCCTCCATTCTCTGAGATGCTCCCATGCCCTTTACATTCTAATCCTTACCACTTCCTTTCACCCAGCTCACCTTTTCTTTTGAGCTCCCTTTTCAGCAGAGTCCCCTTCATATTTCAGACCTTTTTTCAGCTGAACCCTGCTTTCTTGCCCTTGTTAGATTCACTAGTGACAGCTCGTGTGTCTGCCTCACTTGTGCAGGCTTGTCCATACTGCTCAGCATTCATATCTTACACTGTCAGCATTTGATCGTAACAGAAAGACCACATATGACTGCGACTTCATGATCTGATTGACTTGAGCAGGCTTCATTCCTTACCTCATAAATATTTCCATACAGAAACAGCTTCGTTATGAAGATAAAGATAAAGTACCATGGTCTCAGTGGACCATAGGGCTGCTTTCTCAACGGAGAGAGAGAGATGCACACAGGTGGTGGTGGGTTTAACCTGAGGGTAACCACACCTCAGGTGAGGGGCAAGGTTGAGAAGGAAGGACCTTCATGATGTCCTCAGCTGGTGTAGGAACAGAACCCTTGCTGTTGGTGTCAT
This sequence comes from Rhincodon typus, assembly GCF_021869965.1. Classification (NCBI taxonomy): domain Eukaryota; kingdom Metazoa; phylum Chordata; class Chondrichthyes; order Orectolobiformes; family Rhincodontidae; genus Rhincodon; species Rhincodon typus. The sequence continues at coordinate 723 of NW_025979897.1, read as the reverse complement.
TCTACGTCATTAAACGGGCATCCAGCCAACTGAGCTAACAGTTTGCAACTTGATGAGACAGAATTTTTCAGGTGATGGTTCAGAAAGAAAAGACAATATGAGACCATTTTGGAACTTTTTCCAGTCTCAAAGACAGTATTCTTAAATAGACGCAAAATTAAATTATAATATCTGAGCAACTCAGAGAATAACTCTTATTAATGCTGGGGAAATAATGCTACAAAACTGCATTGCAGATTAGATCTCAGTGTAGAGCAGAAAAACGAGAATGGAGAAGTTTTGAATATTTTGAAGACACAGTTTGAACACTGCACACAGACATATTTACAGAAGGGCCACCAGGAAGATCAAAGGTAGAGCAGAAGATATAAATGATGCAGACGGGACAACACAAAAAAAAGGAGGTATCTCCAGACTTAATATTTCGGGCCTGATGGAGGAAGGGTCACCGGACATGAAACATTAAATCTGTTTTTTCTTTCACAGATGCTGCCAGACCTGCTGAGCTTTTCCAGCAACTTTGTTTTTGTTCCTGATTTACAGCATCCGCAGTTCTTTCAGTTTTTATTTAAGAGGTATCTCCATCAAGGCTCTTACAACAAGAAGCTGAATCTCTTTACAAACAAGTGTTCAGGGAGCAAGAAAGAAAGCAAGTCTCAATGATGGCTGTTAAAGATGCCAGACAATGATTCTCATGAATTACTCTTCCATACAACTACACAA
>NW_025979896.1:1740-5897 GCF_021869965.1 Rhincodon typus | reverse complement strand
ATCAAACCATAAGGCACTCTTCTGCAGCATTAGGCAGAAAAACTAGTCTTATAGACATGCCAGTCAATATAATAGCAGGCCACTATCTGGTCCCATCAGCACTACCAGGAAAGGTGCCCACTCCTGGCACTGTAGTCAATCCAGAAGAAAATATTCTATTATGGAGGCAGGACAGCTGCAGGTAAGCCAAGGTCACCCTGGGGCCAGGCCCCAGCAATGGAAGAGTTAGGGGAGATGGGGTTGGATAGAATCCGGAACGGATGGGGAAATACTCAGATGGGCAGACGTTTTGGTGCGGGAGCGATGGCAGGGGTTGTAATGGACATAAGGTGTGAAAGCTGACCAGCCTGTCCAACCGCAAAACCAATTAATGGACATTTTGATCACATGTGGACAGACCTCCTGGCACTGTCACCTCCACTGGCAAGATTGCAGAGAGGGTGTTGGGGGAGGTGGGGAACTGCATCCATGTAATGATGCCTAATTTTAGCAACAGACCCTAACTACATGACAACCATGTAAACAGTGAGGACGTGTCAAACTGCTTGAGCAGATTTTGTGTCCACTCTCACAAGGTTTATATTTGACAACAATGAGTCCAATAATTTCACGATGGTCTATATCAGTATGAATCAGGAACTATGGAAACTGTTTTGACAACATTGTGAACCAGAAAGGATAGCTGCTGTGTGTCCTTATTTTATGTTGAGACAGTATGAAGTGAACATTGTAAACTTTTAGTTTAGCATTTTCAATTGTGCATCACTTTTATTTTTTCTCTCCCTTGTTGGTGTCAAGAGAACTAGCACTAGTTGAAGCAGAGAGAAAGATGCAATACCTTTGTGATATCACTCTCGGTTATGAGAAGAGCTTTGAGGTAATTTCAGATCAATTTGTAGATTTTACAAAGAAGTTGGATTTTAGTCCATATTTCAAAGGCAGGAGATTTGGAAACATGAATGCCAATATGGGGATAACTTTAATGAACTTGTGTCTGAATATTGCAGTTGGCAATGGTTCTAACTTTTGCCACAGCCAAATTTAAATTTAGCTGCTTTTTATGTGTCTTCTCTTTGAACTAAAAGGAAACTGAAAGTAAAGATCCCTCGACACTGTCCCAAGGAAACAGTCGAGGGACAGGACTTTATTCATTCCAGAGGTGTAGTATGTTCACCATTGTGCCAAACTGCTGTTCTGTTTTTTTGTGTTGAAACAAAACTTGCCAAGAGGGAACTGGTCTTTGCCAGAGATGTCGACATCAGGGAACAATGTTAATCTCGGATGGCCATAAGATCCCATTATTCCAACGAAATTCATTAAAAACCGTGGAGATCTCCCTCATACATCGGCCAATATTATCCCTCAACCAATATTGCTAAAATGGATGAGCTAGTCATTACCACCTTGTTATAAATGAAAGCTTACTGTGTGCACATTAGCCAGTGCCTTTCCTACCTTCCAGCAGTAACAGCAGCCAAGGAAGTACTAAAGAACTGCTAAGCTCTTTAGGAATTCCATTCAGGATGCGCGAGGTGTTTTATATATATAGGTAAAAGCTTTGTTGAGTTTATTTTGAGTGACATGAAATATCTGATGGCTATGGTCCTGGGCTGCTCAATGGCATTTAAAGTTTTAAATTTTCTAAGGAAGGCCAAGTAGATATTGAAGGGGCAAATGAATAATGGACGGATGTAATTACTCTGAAGTCTGCAATTGACATAAATTGCAGTATTAAATTTGACAGCAGTCTGTCACTTTTCATGTTTAAGTTTGACACAATTTGTTTTTTTCATTTATCTTTTAGATTTTATGGGTATATCATCTCAGTCAACTTGAAACAATTCAATTTTCATAATGCTGTTTCGAAACGGAAAGGTATGAGCGACCCGAATCTACTGGATGATAGCAACACTGTTGCATTACAGCAGTGAAAAGTAGCCATTGTTAGCTTTGCAACAATGGCAGCAGTCTCATCCTAGAGTCAGACATTGATCATTTGTAATACTACTGAGCAAAAAATCATGACTGGGAATTACTGTCCAGCACTGAGCAAGTTTAGCACTTTCAGACTTGTCAGCTTTCAGAGAGGATGTTCAACTGAGCCACTGGTTGCCGACTCTGCTTAAATGTTGTGGCCTTGTGATTTCTGCCTGGTTTCCAGCTAAAACATTCAAGTCCAAAAATATTCACAAAAACAGTGAACAGTATCTGGTCATTACCATTTGGCAGTTTGTTGGAGTTTGCTGTGTGCAAATGGTCAGCCATGTTTCCTACAAGACAGCGAATGAAGATTGTATAGTATGAAGTTTTTGGGCCTGCATCAAATTTGCGTAAAGATGCAATTTAAGTCAAAGTTTCCCTGTGTTCCATTTAGTATGGCCTACTGAGGTTTCTGAAGGATTAGTACCCTGACAGGCTGAGGTGGCATGTTTTCCTTTCTTGTGACATTTTAATCATTAATTCAAATCACAAAGAAATGACACAAAGGGAGGATAATCACACAGTATATACTAAATGGTATTGGTTCATTGAGAAACTACAAGGAAAGAGAAAGACGTTGTCTTACATGAACACCAATGAAAAGACATTAGTGCCAGGTCTCCTTTTCAGAATCAATTACATTACAATTACATCCACAAAGACCAGACACCATGGGATGAATGACAAAGATTGTGAACAGCACCGCCAGAACCAGTAGTCCACTTTTATTCTCAGCCTATAAACCAAATGGTGCTGGTGGAGTCTTTTGAGGATTCAAAAGTCAATGTAAAGGTTGAATTAACCTCAGGGATGTTTTTAAGGGACTTTGAGGACTGATGTGACCATCCATCCTCTTGACAGCTGACCAGCCAGCCCAACCACCAAACAAATTAATGGACATATTGGTCACATGTGGGCTGGCCTCATGGTGCCTTCACCCCCATGGGCATGATTCCAGGAAGGCTGTCATGGGAACTCGGTGGAGATGGGGAAGTGCAAGCATGATATGATGCCCACCCTCACAAACAAACCCTCCCCACAAGACAACCATGTAAACAGAGATGAAGTGGAAAACAGCAGTTAACTGCTCAAACAGGTTATGTGCTCTTTTTCTGAAGGTTTTTTTTAAAAAAGAATGAGTCCAGTGACTTCACAATGGTTTGACTATGATGTCATAAACCAATAAACAAGGAAACTTGTGACAACACAAACAACAATCAACAATAGCTGCTGTGTGACCTCATTTCATGTTGAGACAACGTGAAGTGAACATTGTAGACTTTTAGCTCTGCAGTTTCAAGTGCGCATCGCTTATTTTTTTTCTCTCCCTCATCAGTGCAATTAGAACTAACACTAGTTGAAGCAGAGAGAAAGGAGCAATACCTTCGTGGTATCACTCTTGGTTGTGAGAAGAGTTTTGAGGTAATTTGAAATCAATTTGTACTGGGCAATATTTGTAAAGAAATTGGATTTTACGACAAATTTCAAAGACAAGAAAATTGGAAACCTGATGGGAATATGGGGGTAACCCTATTGAATTAATGCGTGTATGTTGCGGTTGGCAATGGCTCCAATACTTGCCAAAACCAAAACTAAATTGGCCACATTTTTGTGTCTACTCTTTCAGTGCAGCATAATGTTTCTTCTGGTCTTTGCTGAAGATGATATCAGCAGGGAAAAATGTTCATCTCGGATGACCATAAGATCCCATTATCACAACAATTCAAAACAAAACAATGGAATTCTCCTGCATACATCGTCTACTATTTATCTCTCAATGAATATTGCTTCAATGGAGAAACTAGTCATGACCAATTGCTATTCATGAAAACATGCTGTCTACATGTTATCCAGTGCCTTTCCTACATTACAGCAGCCAAAAAGTACTCAGATGTAAAAAGCGCTTTGGTAAATCCTTCCAGATGTTCAAGGTGGCGGATGAGAGCAAAGCTTTGTTGAGTTTCATTTTGACCTGAAGTATCTGAAGGGTGCTCTCCTGGCTGCTCAGTTGACAAGTTAAGATTTTAAGTTTTCTAAGGAAGACCAAGTAGATAGTGAAGGATCAAATGAATATTAGACATATGTAAATAGACTGAAATGAGCAGTTGATATTTTTGGTTCAGTGTGTAAATTTGATGTACTCTTTCTCTTTTCATGTTGAATTTGGCCTTCACTTT
>NW_025979896.1:495-1640 GCF_021869965.1 Rhincodon typus | reverse complement strand
ATTTGATGTACTCTTTCTCTTTTCATGTTGAATTTGGCCTTCACTTTTATGGTGTTTTCATTTGTCTTTTAGATTTGACGATACTTCATCGTTGTCATTCCTCGGACTCCACTCTACTTTGATTCTGAAAGGTATTAGTTATCATTACTCTTTCACAAAGCACAAGCTTCAATCCAGTGCGTCGTCTCCCGACATTCAGTCAGGCATTGACTCACTTGTTCCAGAACTCACAAGGAACTTTGCCGGCTCCTTTGTTCCATTTGCTCATATGCATCTCTGACATATCCTACAATATAAAACATCAGTGTTGCATGACACCAGTGAAAAGCATCAATGGCAACAGTCTGACCGTAGAGTCAGACAGTTCTCAGTTGTAATAACACTGAGCACAACGAGGACTGATGTGGCAACCCCTATGAGTGACCTTGACCGACAGTGTGAGCAATGAGTGACCAGACATCCAAATAATGTCTGTACAGTTTCCCAGCTGTTTTGTCCCCACTTCCCAGACTGGGTTCAGTCTCCCACTGGGCTGACTGTGACCCGCTCACCGCACTGCTGAGATATGGACTCTGAGAACCTGACTGCCTCGGGTGTCCGACTGGCAGTACCCATGACCTTGGATTAATGTCAGAGACTGCTCTTGACTAACCTATCCTACATGAAGGTGGCCTCCTTTGCTTCGACGATGGAATGCTCCCTTTAGATTTTGAGACAGTGCTTCCAGGAGGTGCAAGGTGTATTTTTAGGTGAAAGTTTCATTCATTTTTAATTTGAGTGACCCCTGAGGTATCTCAAGGCTGAAGTCTTAGTTTTCTTAATTAGCATTTCAAAGTTTTATTTATCTGAGGAAGAGCAAGATAATCTTAAAAGAACAAGCAAATCATAGACACGATTAGAATGAAGTCAGGAGTTGATATTTATTGATCCAAGATTTAAGTTTAATGGCAGTCATTCTCTTTTCATCTTGAATTTGGTTTTGACTCATGTTGTTTTCGTTTATGTTTTAGATTTCACGAAATTACATCTGAGTAATTTCAACAAGTCAATCTGATTTCTGAACTGCTATTTTGATTCAGAAAGGTATGAGCTATCCTCAGTTTTTCACAAAGCACGAACAGCAATGCACTGATATCCAGTTCCTC
>NW_025979896.1:0-395 GCF_021869965.1 Rhincodon typus | reverse complement strand
AATTAGAACTAACACTAGTTGAAGCAGAGAGAAAGGAGCAATACCTTTGTGGTATCACTCTTGGTTGTGAGAAGAGTTTTGAGGTAATTTGAAATCAATTTATACTGGACAGTATTTGTAAAGAAATTGGATTTTAGTACAAATTCAAAGACAGGAAAACTGGAAAAATGATGTGAATATGGGGTAACCCGATTGAATTAATGCGTGTATGTTGCCGTTCGCAATGGCTCCAGTACTTGCCAAAACCAAAATTATATTGGCCACATTTTTGTGTCTACTCTTTGACTGGAGCAAAATGTTTCTTCTGGTCTTTGCTGAAGGTGATATTAGCAGGGAAAAATGTTCACCTCGGATGACCATAAGATCCCATTATCACAACAATTCGAAAAAAAAAA
>NW_025979895.1:401-5898 GCF_021869965.1 Rhincodon typus | reverse complement strand
CCAGCTCTACACCTTGTTATCTCAGGAGGTTCGTCCTTTCTGGGTTTCCTTCAAATGAGGCACTGACTTGTTTTGGCCAAAAATCGTCTTTTAGTGCTGACCTATCCAACGATTCTACATTTGTGGGTCCTCTTGCCTCCTTTGAATCCAGAGTGGCTATGAGGCAATTATTTCACACCTACATGTTAGTAAACAGTCAATATATCTATTTAGCATGACCCTATCGATGATATTCCCCGCAGGAACGAATAAGCAAATTCATCTGTGGCTGCCACGCATGTAGGATCGAATTTTATGTCCGATGTGGTGGACCTTTTTGCTGGCTGGAAATGCTGGCAAGACCATGGAAGCTCTGACAGGATTCAGACCTTCACCTGCCTGCCATAAGCTTTCCTGGGCTTTTGGAACCATCGGTCCCAGCCCCAAGAGCTGCCAGCTAATCAGTCCCCAGTAGTGCCATAGCGATCGGTAGCCACGACAGGGTCAAAAATGACACTGAGACCCGGAGATGTAAGTAGGCAGCCTAGGCCAGCTGGGAAGATCCCATTGAGAGTAGGGAATGAAGGGTCACTACAGAGGGCAATGGTGTGTCTCCCTCCGTGGTGACCCCTTGCCATTGATGTTGGCGAAGCAAGGATTACAGCTTGGTCAATGATAACCCATGGACAGATCACAATGTAACTGGCCTAGGGACATGAGGGAAACCTTACCATTTGTGGCCCTGACTTTCAGTGAGGATCAGAAAGGCCACAGGCTTTCTGCTTGGCATCCTTTAACCCAGTTAAACACCAACCTGCCCCACACCTAACCCCAATCTCAACCTCACACCCATCTCTCAGCCTGCTCCAAATTCTATCCATATTTATTGTCTTTGTGCGTGCATAGAGGGATCTCTGCGATGTTTCATTTTTGTCACATCAGCTGGAAAAGAACCACCAGGTCTAATATATAGCATTTCACAAGTGCATTATTAAGGAAAAAAAACATACATTTATATAACATTCTCAGGATTAGCTTGCCTCAATGTACTTTATGGTCAAAGAAATACCTTTTGGAAGTTCAGTCACAATTGGACTTAATTAAAATATGCTGTTTTTCCAAATTGAATAACATACTCATTTCAGCTGAAAGACACCCACTTCTCAACTGTAAGTGCACTAAACATACTACGCTAGTAACCCACATTGTATATTACTTTGATGCCCTAACGACGTAAACCAATACAGGCAGTATGGCTCGATGTTAAATATAGGTTTTCTTTTTAAATCAATTTCAATTGCAAAGTAAGGGTCATGCACATTAACAGTTGTTTGCATTTTCTATATCTGTTTTTTTTTCCTATTTTGTAGACTCCAGGGAGTCTGTACTGCAAAACCCAAGTGAAATGTTTTGCAGTCCACTGTAGCTATAATTCAATTTGAAATGCTCTGTTTCACATCGAAACCATTGGGGAACACACTGCAAACAAGTTTCAATGAGCTGACAGTATGTTGGCTTCAAACACATGTTGGATGGTGGAGATTGTGGTAGTTTGATGGGGAGTTTGAGTGGTGTTGCAGATAGCTCAAGAGGCATAGGAACTGAATCATGTCAAAGTCTTATAAATCCTTTGCCACTCCAATATAGGCCTGACCAAACATGTCACTTTCATAAATTAGAATATTTCCTCACTGCAGACAGAGAAATGCAAAAGCTTTCTTAAATCTCCTTCATCTACCCAGACTTCCCACTGAATTATTGTCTATTACTTTCTGTAACTTGCTTCCTCTGTCGAACAGCCAAAGATATTTTCCCATGATAAAGATGACATTAATTATGAAATGGCAGCACCATTTCCCAGGGAAAAAAATGGTTTGCAATTGTACACCACCTCCAGATACCCCAAAGTGCTTTCCAACCATTGAAGACCCTTTCTGAAGCATGGTCATTTTTGCAATAGGAAGTACAGCAGCCAGTTTGCACCCAGCAAATGGTGACAAGCAGCGATATGATCTTGTCTGTTTTTTGTGATGTTGATCGAGGGATAAATGCTGAACAGGACAAAGTTAACTCCGCAGTAGTTTTTTGAAATAGTGCCTCAGTTTGACATCTCACCTGAAAGTTGGCATCTCCCTACTACACTGGACAGTCAGAGTAGAGTTCATGTTTAGGACTGAAGGGAGGAACCTGAACTCAGAAACCTGTGACTCAAAAATGAGAGCACTATCAACTGAGTCATAGCTGATATCCATATACACTTACTTCCTATTTCAGAAGTGAATGCTATTCTCTCTCTTTCTCCTTCAATTTACTATGCATGCAACACTTTGAGACTGTTATGTTTTTGGCTTGGAAGAGTTTTGCTTGAATTATTATTGTGTTGATATAAAGTCGAGTTTGACTCACAATAGGGTTAATTCCCACAGATTCCCATTTTGAATCCCTGGTTGGGAGAAGTACATGGAATATTAACTGGTACAGCCTTTAACATTGTTTATATCTACATGCTCACCAACACTGAGCCAATGGGAAATCATCGAACACTTTCCAGCACAATTCCTATCTGGATACTAGAAATCATTTTCACTCAGGATCCTGGATAATACCAGAGTTGCAAACTTTACACATGACATAATAAACTGGACGAGTAGCTTGGATGACCATCCTCAACACTCAAAGTCTGGGTGGAGCCTTGTCTCTGCCCCTTAATCAGAAGGGTCTCATTATTTAGTCAGACAGGACACTGAGAAATTCTAAGCTATGGTATGAATACATGCAGCCTTGTAAGGAAAAAAATTAATGTTGGCTCATTCAAGGAGTGCTAGTTTGAAAGTGAATTGAGTTGATAACAAGACAGAAGGTGTGTACTTTATATTATGGCATGAAGAGTTTCCTAGGAAATCCATGTACATCACTCGAAAACTGTGCTCCATTCACGTATTTTTCTGTAAGATAACCTGTTTGTTGGTTTATAGTTAGCCTATTCTGAATACAATACTTTTCAGGTCACACACCTAAAAAGACAGCAGGAGTGGAGGAGACTGATAGGTGGGCGGGGGGAGGGACATGATTGAGATCATGAGAGAGAAATGTTCTCCTCGGTGGAGGGGATTGAGAACCGGGGCCATAGATTTAAGGTAAAGTGCAGGAAGTTTAGAGGGGATATGAGAAAAAATGTTTTCACTCAGAAGGTGGTGGAAATCTGGAAGTCACTGTCTGTAAGGGTGGTAGAGGCAGAAAACCTCATAACATTTAAGAGGTTGATTTTAAAATTGTGTCATATGTGACTGGCTATATTTTTTTCTGAATTGTTTCGCTTCTAAGAAAAATAATTAGGTCAGACAGTCCTTCTGGTACAGTGACTTCATCCAATACCTGTGAGAACAGGAACCCCTGAAAGTATTAGTGGAAAGATACTTTCACCATGCTGGTTTCTAAACGGTAGAGTAAGGATTGAAGATAATTCATTTGTTTTTGGTTGAGGCTAGACAAGAATTGATTTTAAGGAACAGCAAAAGAAGTTGCTGGAAAAGGTCAGCAGGTCTGGCAGCATCTGTGAAGAAAAATCAGAGTTAACGTTTTGGGTCACCAGAGCCCAAACATTAACTCTGATTTTTCTTCACTGACGCTGCCAGACCTGCTGAGCTTTTCCAGCAACTGCTGTTTTTGTTCCTGATTTACAGCATCTGCACTTCTTTTGGTTTTTATTAAGAATTGGTTTCAGCTTAAGAAACCCAAAGATCGAATTTGTTTAGGACAGTGCAGAGGAACTCTGTCTGGGGTTAGAAGCAATTATGGGTTGTCTCCTCAGAAGGAGTGTTATTCAGTGAAAACACAGTACCTCAGTAGAAAAAGGGTTTTAATTTGTCAACCATCCTTACCAGCATTGTTAGGTCAGAAATCTACAGGCTATTTAAAAGCTAAGAAAACCTAAGCTCTCGGTTTTGTGACTATTTATGTAAGAAGACTTCATAGCTCACGGGGAAGAACTGAGGAGAATCAACTTGAAAGATTTGATAGACAGCTATAATTTCTCTTGATTTCAGTCTCTGTGCCTGAGTAGTGGACTCGCCTGTTTATTTCACAGAAGGAAGCCATTCAGCCCATGATATCCATTCGATCATCAAAGGTCTGACTACATGAATCCCATTTGACAGTCGTTGGCTCACGGCAGTGGAGGATATGGCGATAAGTGAAAATCTGAATTCTGCTATAAGGGTTTCTGCCTCAAACACTCTTTGCAACGGTTTCCAGACTCCCACCACAATCTGGGTGAAAAAGTATTCTCCCCAGCCTTCTACCTCCCACCTTCAATCTACGTTCCCTGGTTATTGACCCACCTACTAATGGAAAAAGTGTGTTTCTATTTGCCCCATCTATACTACTCAACCTAGAATCATATCCAACATTAGCACTGCTGCCTCACAGCGCCAGGGATTGGGTTTTGACTGTAACCTCTAGCAACTGTCTGTACGTAGTTTGGATATTCTCCCTGTGCCTGCGTGAGTTTCCCCTAGGTACTCCGGTTTCTTCCCACAGACTAAAGATGTGCAAAGAAGGTGGATTGGCCATGATAAAAATTGCCCTGCACTGTCCAGGGTTGCGGCAAATGAATGGATTAGCCATGGGGGGTTACAGGGATAGGCTAGAAGGTGCTGGGTCTGGGTGGGATGCTTTTAGGGGTGTTGGTGCAGGCTAATTGGGCTAAATGGCCTGTTTCTACACTGTAGAGATTTTATGATTCTATGATGTTGAATCTTATACACTTCTTCCATATTTGCTGCTCCAAGTTAAACAATCCTAACCTATCCAATCTTTCCTGATAGCTCAGAACTTACAGCCAAGGCCACATCCTGGTTAATCTCCTCTGTACTCTTTAGTGTAGTCACATCTTACTTTTAATGTGGTGACCAGAACTGCATGCAGTACTTCAGTTATGACTGATGCAGCCATTTTTACAGTTCTAGCTTAACCTCCTTGCTCTTGTATTCTAGCCTTCTGCTAATAAAGGCAAGTATCCCTTGTGATTTCTTAACTATCTTAACTACCAACCTTACTACCTTCTGGGATCTATGGATATGCACACCAAGGTCCCTCTGATCTTCAGTACTTTCCAGGGTCTTACCATTCGTATGTAATCCCGTGCCTTGTTGGCCCTTCCCAAGTAATTACCTTCCACTTTTCCAGGTTAAGTTCCATTAGGCACTGCTCTGCCCACCTGATTGGTCCAGTGATGTCTCCTCCTTCACTTTACAGCTGTCCTCATGATTCAGCACCCTATCAATTTTCATGTCATCTGTGAACCCTGTAACTGTACCCCCTACATTTTCATCCCCTTGTCACAAAATAGGAGGAGACGTTGTTTTGCTGTTTGTTTTAAGGGCTTTCAATAGATTGTATGACCATGTTTCAGTGAATGGCCGCCACATTAACTAAAATAGAGGAAAAAAGCTATCAGGCCAGATTTCTCCTGTGATCTGACTTGTCCAGTCATATAGAGATAACAAGGTGTAGAGCT
>NW_025979895.1:0-301 GCF_021869965.1 Rhincodon typus | reverse complement strand
TTAAGTCCTATTGTAAAGCCAATTACTTCAATCCCTCTTCATAAAACAATCCTGCCATCGAAGGAATGTCTGTTGTTCTCCCTGTATGGGAAGTTTATCCTCCTGTGGTAAGGAGATTAAAACTGTACAATATTCCACACTCAATCTCGCCAAGGTATTTACTGCTTCAGCCAGACATCTTTGATCCTGTACTCAAATCCCACTGCAATGAAGGCCACCATAATATATAGAGATAACAAGGTGTAGAGCTAGATGAACACAGCAGGCCAAGCAGCATCAGAGGAGCAGGAAGGCTGTCATT
>NW_025979894.1:0-5898 GCF_021869965.1 Rhincodon typus | reverse complement strand
ATTAATAGAAGAGGGAAACCCTCCAGTGACACAGTTAGTATCCATGGAGACTGATATTAATTCGAGTCACGGAACAAACAGCTCCAGTTAACCCCTTTCACTACAAGACTTTTAATGTAACAACAATACCTGGTCTGGGTGGGATGCTGACATTGCTTGCTATTGGTCTTAGTGCCCATCTCTAATTACTCTCACAATATTAGACGTAAAGGAGAAAATTGATGCTTTCTCTTCACAGGCTCGATGATTCTGTTATGTTATCCACATGAGATGCTCGATGTAACCACATTCCTAAGAGCCATTCGAGAGGTTGTCACTGCGCTGAAGTCTCCTCCGCTACAACTGCCAATCTAAAGACTGTCTCTGGCCGCAACTGCCCTGAAGAAAGACAGGAAATGTGGATTTCGCTGAAATTTCCTTTCATTGCTCTAATAAGGCAACATTTTATCTTTAACACAATACATTCAATAATTTGCTTCTAAAGTTGCAAACACTTTTTTGCACAGTTTATACACCTTTTCTTTACCAATTTTTTTTGGCCTTAGCTCAAAATTAAACGTTACATTTCCAATTACCTTGTTTATTGGGATTAAAGAGTCACAGACAACATCTATGTGATTGGTTAAGAAAGAGAAAGGAATAAGAGACTGTGGCTGTGGAGACTGGGCAGAAGTAAAGCGATATTCCCCAGACACCAATATCTTGTTATAGTCAGAATAAAATAAAATGGCTGAAGGAATGGAGAGTGACAATGTAAACAAAACACGATAGTTTGGAATGGAGGAGAAATGATTTGATAGGTACTCTCTGTCAGTGTGTGCAGATAGATAAGACTGTTCATGTATGCATGAGACATTCAGAGTTAACAACGGAGACATGGTTAACAAAATATGGTCCATACGATGGAGAAAATTTATAAAACATTTATACATTATTTGATTTTCAGTTGACGTGTTCTGTTCCCTTTCTCTCAAGAATTTCTCCTCTCTGGGTTTCACGCTCTCGTCTCATTCTCATCACTTTGTGTGTTATGAATTCCTGCTTCGGGTGTCCCACCTTATTTCAATTAATTAACACACTGCGAGGAAATAAATATACTGATCTGCTGGGTTCTGTCAATGGCTGGCTTCTGCCATATTACTGGAGATAAAAGTTCTGGCATCAGACAGAGAATGTGAACGTGTTACTCTGTTGTACATACATTGTACAGAGGACCACAGCACACAGAAATTGCCAAAATAGCGAAGTACATTTACTTCTGTCAATAATCTAGTTTTCTCTATTTTTACACCTCTTCATCCATAGTCCCTCTCTGTCTCGGTCTCTCTCTCTATTTATATCCTGTGAATAAATCTTACAATAGTGTTCGGTGTCTCATCTCTCAAACCTCGCTCTTTCAGTTAGATATATTGCTCATTTGTGGATGCGACGTGATTATAATTGAGGAACATCACAACAAAGACAGGAGGAAGGAACTGGCCAGTGTTGATTGGAAGGGAAGATGAGCAGGGAAGACAGTGGAGCAGTAACGGCAGGACTTTCTTGAGATAATTCGGAGGCACATTTTAAATTCCTCCGAAGGAAGAAGAAACATACTCAGGGGAGGACAAGACAACTGTCGGTAACACAGGAAGTCAGGGACAACATGAGAGCAAAAGAGAAAGCCTACAATGTGGTGAAGACTATTGGAAATCCAAAGGATTAGTAAGACTTCAAATACCACCTTAGGATAAATAATAAAAGCAATAGGGAGGAGAAGATGAAATATGATTGTAAGCTTGTTAATAATATAAAAGAAGGTTGCAAGTGGTCTTTAGATATATAACATGGAAGAGAGAGAAGCAAGACCCAGCATTGGACTGCTGGAAATGATGCTGGAGTAGTTATGGGAAACGTAGAAATGGTGGAGTATCTGAATAGATACTCTGCATCAGTCTTCACGGTGGAAGACACCAGCAGCCTGGCAGAACATCAAGCGAATCAGAGGGCAGAGGTGAGTGTGGTGACCATCAGTAAGGAGAAGGTGCTGGGGAAGCTGAAAGGTCTGAAGGTAGATAAATTAACCAGATCAGATGGACTGCACGCCATAGTTCTAAGGAGATAGGTGAGGAGATTGTTTGGCTTTGCTGGTGATCTTTCAGGAATTGCTCAGGGAGCGTCCCGGAAGACTAGCAAATATAACGATCCCGTTAAAGGAGAGAGGGACACAGAAGACAGGAAATTATAGGCGGTGGGACAAGTGAAAAATGTTGTGAAGAAGGCTCACTGGATCTTCAGTTTTATGAATAGAGGTTTCAAAACAAGGAAATTGTGGAGTACATTGAAAATTGTTTGATTAAACTGCAGCATAACAAGGTTTAAATTTACAAATTCTATTACAAACAGCAGACTTGCAAGTACATTTGAAATAACGGATCTCAGTTCGAAGCAGACAGGAGCATACATGACAAACAAACTGTTGCCCAGACTCTGTAGTTAAAGATGTCGGGAGCAGCTTGCGAGTAAATTGACTAGAAAAAGTCTAAAAAGCACGATTAAAGCTTTTGCTGCAGAGGTCCTAACGTATAACAATGCAGTCGATATTGAAGAAGAAATAAAGCCGGATATTTGAAAACATCGCAGACTCGTTCCTCCTTTCTTAGCAACTCAAAACACACCTTCCAGGTGAAGCAGCATTTCACTTGTACTCTTTTAATTCAGTCTGCTGTCATTGCTGTCTCCTTTACACTGGCGAGACAAAACAGAGACTGCTTTGTCAAACACTTCCACTCTGTCAGTAGGAATAACCCTGACATTCTCATTGCTTCCAATTTCAATAAACTACCTTGCTCTCATGCTAACGTTTCGGTCCTGGGATCCTGCAATGTTTCAATGAAGGACATTCCAAGTTAGAGTAACAACTCATTTTACACTTTCTGCTTTGTAGCCTGTAGGTCTTAATATTCAATTCCATAACTTCACAGCCTGACCCCATGATGACTGTTTTCTATTTTTCATATTCTCCCCCGGGTTCCCTGTGGATCTTGTCTTTTTTGTGTCTTGTTTATTTTGCACTCAACAGAGAGAACTCAACTCCCCCATTCACACCTTTATTTCCATCTGTTTCTCTTTCACAGCAATTGAAAGCCCGTTGTCTTTTGCACTGCCCATCTACACCCTCTTTTCTCTCACCCCTCCTCCACCTCTGTCAAGGTATGAAAAAGTCCATTTTTCAAACCTTTTCAGTTCTGAAGAAGGATCACGCTGGACTTGAAACGTTAACTCTGTTTCTCTGTCTCCACAGATGCATTCAGACCTGCTGAGTTTCTCCAGATATGAACAAAAACAAAGTTGCTGGAAAAGCTCAGCAGATCTGGCAGCATCTGTGAAGGAGAAAACAGAGTTAACGTTTCGGGTCCGGTGACCCTTCCTCAGAACTTCCTCAGTTCTGAGAAAGGGTCAGCGGACCCGAAACGTTAAGAAGATAAGAACATAAGAACTAGGAGCAGGAGCAGGCCATCCGGCCCCTCGAGCCTGACTGCCATTCAAGAAGATCATGGCTGATCTTTTTTTGAGACTCAGCTCCACTTCCCCACCCGCTCACCATCACCCTCAATTCCTTTGCTGTTCAAAAATTTATCCAGCCTTGCCTTAAACACATTCAGCGAGGTAGCTTCAACCGCTTCATTGGCAGGGAATTCCACAGATTCACAACACTTTGGGTGAAGAAGTTCCTCCTGACCTCAGTCCTACATCTTCTTCCCTTTATTTTGAGGCGATGCCCTCTAGTTCTAGTTTCACTTGCTAGTGGAAACAACCTCCCTGCCTAAACTCTATCTATTCCCTTTATAATCTTATATGTTTCTCTCAGATCTCCCCTCATTCTTCTGAATTCCAATGAGTATAATCCCAGCATACTCAGTCTCTCCTCATAATCCAACCTTCTCAACTCTGGAATCAACTGAGTGAATCTCCTCTGCACCATGTCCAGTGCGAGTATATCTCTTCTCAAGTAAGGAGAACAAAACTGCGCACCGTACTCCAGGAGTGGCCTCACCAGGACCTTATACAGCTGCAGCATAGCCTCCATGTCTTTAAACTCCATCCCTCTCGCAATGACAGACAAAATTCCATTTGCCTTTTTAATTACTTGCTGCACCTGCAATCCTACTTTTAGCGATTCATGCACAAGGGCATCCAAGTCCCTCTGCACAGCAGCATGCTGCAATTTTTTTACCATTTAAAGCATAATCCATTTTGCTGTTATTCCTACCAAAATGGATGGCCTCACACTTACCAACATTTTACTCCATCTGCCAGACCTTTGTCCTCTCACTTAGATTATCTATATCCCTCTGCAGACTTTCATTGTCTTCTGCACATTTTGCTCTACCACTCATTTTAATGTCATCTGCAAATTTTGACACACCACACTTTGTCCCCAACGCCAAATCGTCTATGTAAATTGTAAACAATTGCGGTCCCAACACTGATTCCTAAGGCACACCACTAGCCACTGACCGCACCCATTTAAACTTACTCTTTGCTTTCTACTAGTCAACCAATCCTCTATCTCTGTTTTCTCCTTCACAGATGCTGCCAGACCTGCTGAGCTTTTATAACAACTTTGTTTTTGTTCCTGATTTACAGCATCTGCAGTTCTTTTGGTTTTTCTTTCTCCAGATATAAATTGACTCAAAATAAATTTTCAACAAATCAAAGAACTGTGGACGCTGGAAATCGGAAACAAAAACACAAATTGCTGGAGAAACTGGGAGCTTTGAGAAATCGTCACTGGATGCAACTGATTAACTTTGCTTTCACTATACAGATGCCGCCAGACCTCCTTCATTTCTTCAGCAATTTAAGTTTGTGAATAAATTCCAAAGACGTGTGTAAAACCTACTCAAACGCCCTGTCCAACATGGAGCATCATGACACCGGGAAGTGAATGAAAGCACAAGGTGCACAAATTCATTGGTTTTGAAACTACATAAGGCTGGAATCACTGACACGACAGAGCTCTTAATCATGGTCAGAGAGAGAAACAGGGAGAAACACATTAACTTTAAAAACAGAAGATGCCACCACTGGAAGGAAAAAGGTTCAGACGAATATGTTAATGGGTTTTGAGGAATGTGACAAATTGGAGACGTGACACCATGGAAAGACCCTGAGAACAATAAGAATATTAAAACGGAAGTGTTACCACATCAGAACCCAGAGTAGATCACTGTGTACAGGGGCGATGGGGACTCGGTAGCAATGGGGGACAGGCAGCACAATTGCATTGCACGGATTGCAGTTCCAAACTGGGCACGCATGTGGTGATAGTAGGAACTGCAGATGCTGGAGAATCCGAGACAACAAGGTGCAGGGCTGGATGAACACAGCAGGCCAAGCAGCATCATAGGAGCAGAGAGGCTGACGTTTCTGTCCGAGACCCTTCATCAGAAAAGGGGGAGGGGAAGGGGGTTTTGAAATAAATAGGGAGAGAGTGGGAGGCGGATAGAAGAGGGATAGAGGAGAGAATAGGTGGAGAGGAAACAAACAGGTCGAAGAGGCGGGGATGGAGCCAGTGAAGGTGAGGTAGGGAGTTAGGAAGGGGATACGTCAGTCCAGGGAGGACGGACAGGTCAAGGCGGCGGGATGAGGTTGGTCGGTAGGAGATGGAGGTGCGGCTTGAGGTGGGAGGAGGGGATAGGTGGGAGGAAGAACAGGTTAGGGAGGCAGGGACGAGCTGGACTGGTTTTGGGATGCGGTAGCGGCAGGGGAGATTTTGAAACTTGTGAAATCCACATTGATGCCATTGGGCTGCAGGGTTCTCAAGCGGAATATGAGTTGCTGTTCCTGCAACCTTCGGGTGGCATCGTTGTGGCACTGCAGGAGGGCCAGGATGGACATGTCGTCTGAGGAATG
>NW_025979893.1:0-5898 GCF_021869965.1 Rhincodon typus | reverse complement strand
GGACATTTCTGAAGAAGGATCCCGACCTGAAACGTCAGCTTTCCTGCTCTTTTCAGATGTGTTCCTCTGACGCTGCCTGGCCTGCTGTGTTCATCCAGCTCTACACTCTCTTAAATTATCCTTTTTGTCTTATCTTATTCTAAGTTAATGTGAATGGTGCAATGGCAAAGGTACACACTTTTCACTGTATTTTTACATTGAATACGCGTGACCAAAAATGATTCAATTCAATCTCAACTTTATTAGGAAACAAGTTACAATACCGTTAGTCATAAACAATACTATCTTTAATCCTATTTGGCCCCTTAAGCTTACAATAATTCCCAAGTTTGTTGTAAATTTGCACAGTAGCTGTCTCTGTCTCTGTCTATGTGATTGTGAAGCTGCTTTCTCACTTCTGCTCTCTCTCTTTAGACAGTCAGCTGGACTCCACTTTATTCCATACTTGTCTCTTCGGAAGGTCTCCTCCTGATCTACAGATAAGTCTTATTTTTAACCTTTCCCCAAGCTTCTGGATATTGCTGTAGCTTTAGCCAATCAGGAGATCCTGCTTAATGGCTACCGTTAGTTTGATGGCTTTGTCAATCTCCAAATGTCCTGTTAATTTTATTCCATTGTTTTAGGCTTGAGTGTCTGTTGCTAATATACATCCTTTCATTGTTCAGTTTTGAGATTTGTCTAGTCCAGGATGACTGTTCACAGGATGTGTCCTTTGCACTATGCTAATATCTTTAGAACATAGTTGCTGTTTGTGTCTGGTTTTTGGATTTTGTGACTTTAGAGTTTTATTTAGCCAACGTACCCAGCATCCCTTAGAAACAAAAAAAAACCTACAGATGCTGGAATCTAAGGAAGACAAACAGGAGGCTGGAAGAACACAGCGAGCCAGGCAGCCTCTTGAGGAAAGGAGAAGTCAACATTTTGGGTATTACCCTTCTTCAGTCCAGATGCTGCCTGGCTTGCTGTTTTCTTCCTACCCCCTGTTTGCCTACCCAGTATCCCTTGCTGTTTGGCCAATTTGGCAATCTACCTGTGTTTTAGCAACCAGGAGGCTGCTACAAAAGGTAAAGGAACATAGGCCTTTGCAGCACAGGGGTGGAATATAAGAACAAGGAGGTTTTAATACTTTACAGAGCCTTGCTGAGATCACAAAGCACAGTGTATGATATTGGTCTCATTAGAAAAATCATAATTGCTTTAAAAACAGAAGGCTCACTCAACTCATTCCTGCAATGAAGGGCTTATTTTATGCGAGGTTGGATAGATTGGGATCATATTCATTGGAGTTTAGAAGAATGACAGGTGATCTTATTGAACTGGAGGCTTTGACAGGGTGGGAGCTGAGGGGATGTTACCCCTTGTGGGGAGTCTAGATCTAGTGCACACAGTTCAAGACTCCCTTCTAAGTCAGAATTTTTAAAAATTCATTTCCCCAGGAAGCAGTGGAGGCTAGGTCTTTAGATTTATTGGAGGCTGAGTTTTATGTAGAGGAGTGAGCAGAATGAAATGAAAGAGGAGCTGAGACTTTAGCCCAATGAGAAACAATGGTACTGAATGTTAACATGGAGGTGCTGGTGTCAGACTGGGGTGGACAAGGTCAGAAATCACGCAACACCAGGTTATAGTCCAACGGGTTTATTTGAAAACACAAGCTTTTGGAGCGTCACTCCTTCTTCAGGTGTTAGTGAGAGAGGTGTATCAGACACAAAATTTATAAGTAAAAGATCAAAGGATCACACCACTTATGACGATGTACTAAACAAACCTAAGATGCTGTTAAATCTTTAATCAGTTAGAAGGTTTGAATTGATTAATATGTACATGTAAATCCCTGAATTCCTTTGAAGTCACTGTCCAGAGAAAACTAAAGGTTTTATCAGTGTAAAGAAGAGGTGGCATTTTAGGTCAGACAATGCATGTTAGGTGTGAGGCCTTGTTTAGAATCTGTTTGTGTTTTGGTTTGGAGTCAGACTGGTTTTATTTCTAAAGTAGGAATTTATAAAACACTACATTGACTGACTGACACCTGAAGGTGTTGAAGGATGCCCTCATAGGAACAGGACGCGATGCTCAACTCATCGATTGCCAGTTCCAACGTGTCACAGCGAAAAACCGTAATGATCTCCTCAGAAAACAGACACAGGGTATGTCTGATAGGGTACTCTTCGTCATCCAGTACTTCCCGGGAGTGGAGAACGTACGCCATGTTCTTTACAGCCTTCAACACATTATTGATGACGATGAGCACCTCTCCAAGATCTTCCCTAAGCCTCCACTTCTCGCCTTCAAACAACTGCCAAACCTTAAACAGACCTTTGTTCGCAGCAAACTACCCAGCCTTCAGGACAGCATCAACCCCAACACTATACAACCCTGTTGTGGCAACGTCTGCAAGACATGTCAGATCATCGACACGGACACTACCATCACATGTGGGAACACCGCCCACCACGCACACGGCAGATATTCATGTGACTCAGCCAACATTCTCTATCTCATGTTCTGCAGGTAAGGATGCCCCGAGGCATGGTATATTGGTGAGACCATGCAGACGCTATGGCAATGGATAAATGGACACTGCGCAATAATCACCAGACAGGGATGTTCCCTCCCAGTGGGGGAACACTTCAGTGGTCAAGGACATTTGGCCTTGGATCTTCGGGTAAACATCCTCCAAGGCGACTTCGGGATACACAATAACGCAGAGTCACCGAGCAGAGGCTGATTGGCAAGTTCCGTTCCCAAGAGGACGGCCTCAACTGGAATCTTGGGTTCATGTCACACTACAGGTGACCCCCACCACATGCACACACACTCACACATACACAGACACACACACACACACACACACACGTAAATCTATGGGGTGAATTTGTATTTGCAGATATATTCTATTTCATTCAAAAATAACACAATTTATAGACAGTCAATGTGGTGTTTTATAAATACCTATTTTAGAAATAAAACCAGTCTGACTCCAAACCAAAACATAGATTCTAGACAAGGCCTCACACCTAACCTGCATTGCCTGACCTAAAATGTCACCTCTTCTTTACACTGATAAAACCTTTAGTTTTCGCAGAACAGTGACTTCAAAGGAATTCAGGGATTTAAATATACATCTTAATCAATTCAAATCTTCTAACTTAATAAAGATTTAACAGCATCTTAGGTTTGTTTATTACATCCTCATCAGTGGTGTGACCGTTTAATCTTTTACTTATAAATTCTGTGTCTGATACCACCTCTCTCACTACCAGCTGAAGGAGGTGTGAAGCTCCAAAAGCTTGTGTTTTGAAATAAACCTGTTGGACTATAACCTGGTGTCGTATGATTTCTGCACTTTGAATGCTGAGGCAGGTCGAAGGGCTCAGTGGCAGAAACGTGCCATTCCTGGATGGCAAGACCAGATTCAGTTATAACTTTCCACAGGGAATCTGGTACATTGGTGAAGAGGTGGAGGTTCGAGGGGTACGGGGGAGAAGTGGGGTTTATGAGGTATCCCTTTCAAAAGAGTTGGTTGTGGCCTGAAGCTAAAGAGCTGCCTTGTATGGTTTTTGAGTGTAACATGTTAATCAACACTCTGCCAAATCAGAACACTTCTAATAAAAGATACTTTCTAACCAGCCTTTCAGAAAAGATACTTTCTAACTTATTGCAGACCTCTGCAGCGGGTGGGACTTGAACCCAGGCCTCCAAGAACTCCTAGAAAATCAAATCAACTGAAATACCCATAATTTGAACCTATTTATCCAGAAGTGAGTCTTTCTCTCCTGGATGCCAGTTGTAAAGTGCCCTCTTTGTTATTGTGGCTAATTAAGATTCCCTCCCTCCAGTGGTTTGGCTAATTGGAGTTATTCTGTGTTGCCACTTAGTTCCAGAGTTGTACTAAAAGTGCTGATTTCAGGGTAAGCCATTCCAATTTTTTTTTATTCATTCATGGAATGAGGGTGTCGCTGACTGGGCCAGCATTTATTGCGCATTCCTAATTGCCCATTAAGAGTCAACCATATTGCAGTGGGTCTGGAGTCACATGTAGGCCAGAACAGATCAGGATGGCAGTTTCCTTCCCTAAAGGACATTAAAGAACCAGATGGGTTTTTCTGACAATTGACAATGGATTCATGGTCGTCATTAGACTCTTAATTCCAGATATTTACTGAATTCTAATTCCACCATCTACCATGGTGAGATTTGAAACTGGGTTCCTAGAACAATCTGGATTAACGGACCAATGATAATGCCATCATCTCCCCTTTTAATCAAAATCAGCAACACTGAATCTGATGTTGCTGTTACAGTACAAATATAATAACTTCCATTTTAGTTAGCTCCTTTTACATAGAGTAATGTCCCAAAGAGCTATCAAAACTTTGGCAATGATCTATGTAGGGAGCTCTCAGGACATGTGACCAAAGGTTTGGCAATAAGAGGTAGATTTTAATGAGTATCTTAAAGGTGAGAGATAGAGCATCAGAGGTTTTGGGGTCAGGGAGGTGATTCCAAAACTGACAGCCTTCAGAAACTCACTGTATGTTTTCTAATGGTGGGGCAATGAGAGTTGAGGCCAGGCTGAAAACCACATTATGAGGAGTGTAGTTGTTGCTGGGAGCCCTCAGGGCTGGAGGAAGTTCCAGAGATGGTGAGGGTCAAGGAGCACAGGTTTTGAACGTGAGGGTGGGAGTTTAAAATAAATCAGCATTTATTCGATAAGACTCTGGGTAGAAAACTGACTTCAGTCTCAAAGACTGACTGTGTTTACTGTCAGGGGAGGTGGTGATCTAGTGGTTATATCACTGGACCAGCAATCCAGAACACCGGCCCAATATTCTGGGGAAAACAAAAATTGCTGGAAATCACAGCAGGTCAGGCAGCATCCATGCAGACAGAGCAAGCTAACATTTTGAGTTTAGGTGACTCTTCATCAAAGCTGACTTCAGAGTCATCTAGACTCAAAACGTTAGCATGCTGTCTCTTCATGCATGCTGCCTGACCCGCTGTGATCTCTAGCATTTGTTGTTTACAGATTCCAGCATCTGCAGTAATTTGTTCCAACATTCTGGGGATGTGGGTTTGAATCCCACCCAGGCAGATGGTGAAACTTATATTCAGTAAATTGAGCGTGTAATGGTAATGTGCAAACAAAATCATCTGGTCCACCAACAGCCTTTAACACCCACAGCAACGTGGTTGTTTCTTAACTGCCCTCTGAAATGGTCCTAGCAAACCATTCAGTTCAAGGGCAATTAAAGATGGGCAATAAATTCAGCAAATACCCACATTCCATGAACAAATAAAAAAGTGTCTAGGAGATAGGTTATTCTTTCTCAGTCTTAAACCTGTCCAATTATCCCAATGAGTGCTGATTACTTTGTTGCTTGTTCCAGTGTAACTAACACTGAGGTGATTTTCCCTCCTTTTCCTGAAAATCCATCACACTCTGCCTCAATATTCTATCCCTCATTCTGTCATGTGACTGATCTTCAAACTGCCCTGTGTTGAAATAATCTCGGAGCACACAGGCACCCCCCAAGCCCGGTAATAACCTCTCATCTCATGACTCCCACTTCACAAAAGTTCTCAGTCATCTTGCTACCTGATGACAGGGTCACCGGACCCGAAGCGTTTCTTCCTTCACAGATGCTGCCAGACCTGCTGAGCTTTTCCAGCAAATTTGTTTTTGTACCTGATGACAGGTTCTGCATAAGCCTGAACCACTGAAATTCCCTCCTGCACTTCCCAAACTTCAGCAACTGCCTGTCTGTAAAAAGCCATTGTTGATGAGGAGATTCAACACTGGATCAACGCAAGCTTCTACAAACCACAGTCATGAGTGCTTTTAAAAGCAAACACCTTCACAAGTCAGTGAGAGCCCTGGTGAATTGAGCAGTTACCATC
>NW_025979892.1:2367-5898 GCF_021869965.1 Rhincodon typus | reverse complement strand
GATGATAATGGAATAGTTTAGGTTAGATGGGCTTCAGATTGGTTTCAAAGGTCGGCGCAACATCGAGGGCCGAAGGTTCTGTACTGCACTGTAACGTTCTATGTTCTATGTTCTATAACTAATTAGATTCTAGCAACAAACAAACATTTATAAGCCATTGATTATAACTATAGTAATTAGAAGTCTAACCACCTGTCTCTTACACACACATGCGCACATACTCTTCAGTAGTTTCTGTACATAACAGTTGCTGAGATGATTGTTATGATTCTTCTGTTGTTCAGAATGCTGCTTCTCCATCTTCCTTCTCTAGATGCTTCCACTCATTTGCAGGAGGCACAGGTGACTGCTTCACACTTATAGGATGTCTATGGCTTATTAATTAAAAGTTATGGCTTATAGTAACTGCTGAATAAAAAAAAAACAATTTTTCCCTTTGGGTTTGAATTGGATTTTTTCTGCCGAGAACTGCAAGAGTTCCTGAGCTGGTGGAGGTCTGAAGGCTTGTCTCAATCTTGTTCACCACCTCAAGATGTTCTGCTACCTGAGAAGATCTTTTTTATTAAAAATTGCTCAACAGTCCACAGACCAATCAGCTATTTGCAGTGTCTGAATCCACATTTGTACGCAGTCCTCAGATCCGGCTCGTCTGCAAACCACATGTCAACTACATAGAACATAGAACATAGAACAGTACAGCACAGTACAGGCCCTTCAGCTCACGATGTTGTGCCAAACTTTTACCCGAAACCTAAGGTCTATCTAACCTCCACCTCTACCGTATACTATCATCTATATGCCTATCTAATAGCCGCTTAAATGCCCCTAATGAGGCCGACTCCACTACCCTCTCCGGCAATGCATCCCATGCCCCTACAACTCTCTGAGTAAAGAACCTACCTCTGACATCTCCCTGATATCTACCTCCTTTCACTTTAAAACTATGTCCCCATGTAAAAGCTACCTCCACCCTAGGAAAAAGCCTCTGGCTGTCTACTCTATCTATACCTCTGATCATTTTGTACACGTCTATCAAGTCACCTTTCATCCTTCGTCATTCTAAAGAGAAAAGCCCTAGCTCTCTCAACCTTTCCTCGTAAGACCTTCCCTCCATTCCAGGCAACATCCTGGTAAATCTCCTTTGCACCTTTTCCAACGCTTCCACATCTTTCCTGTAATGAGGTGACCAGAACTGGACACAATACTCCAGATGTGGCCAAACCAGGCTTTTGAATAGCTGGAGCATAACTTCACGGCTCTTGAACTCAATCCCTCTATTAATTAAAAATTAACACACCATATGCCTTCTTAACAACTCTATCCACTTGGGTGGTAGCTTTCAGGGAACTGTGGACATGAACCCCAATATCCCTCTGCTCCTCCACACTGCCAAGAATCTTTCTGTTAACCCTGTATTCTGCTTTCAAGTTTGTCCTTCCAAAATGAATCACCTCATACTTTTCAGGGTTAAACTCCATCTGCCACTTCTCAGCCCAGCTCTGCATCCCATCAATGTCCCTTTGTAACCTAGAACAGACCTCCGCACTATCCACAACGTGACCCACCTTCGTATCGTCTGCGAACTCACTAATCCACCCTTCCACTCCTTCATCCAAATCATTTCCAAAAATCACAAATAGAAGAGGACCCAGAACAGATCCTTGTGGTACACCACTCGTAACTGAGCACCATGCTGAATACTTTGCGTGAACTACAGCTGGAGACAGCAGCTATGTAAATGGCTCTCACAATGATGCTCAGGTCACTTGCTTTCAAAATATCAGCAATCCTTAGTTTTTTTAAAAATAGTCCTTTTCTTATTTCATCCCACAATCAAAAATACAGAAAAATAAAAAGACAAATTTTTTAAACTGTATAAAGCAAAGTTCCATAGGTCTTGGTGCTGGGCTCTTGCTGTTTATGTTGTATATTAATGATTTGCATGTAAATGTATGAGTATGATCAACAAGTTTGCGGATGACACAAAAAAAGGCCAGATGGTAAATTGTGAGGAGGATAGCAATAAATTATCAAGACTGGTCAGTTGGGTAGGACAGTGAGAAATATAACTTCACCTGGAAAATTGGGAGATAATTTGGGAAAGGCTAACAAGGCAATGGTGTTACACTATGAATGGTAGCACCCTGGAAAGTACTGAAGATCAGAGGGACCTCAAAATAAAACAAAGAACTGCAGATGCTGGAAATATGAAACCAAAACAGAAATTCCTGGAGAATCTCAGCAGGTCTGGCAGCGCTGGGAAGAGAAAGCAGAGTTAACATTTCAAGTCCAATGATCATTTTTGATTGTGGACTGAGAACTCTGTTTATCTGTGCTTTGGAGGGACCTCGGTGAGCATATCCATAGATCCCTGAAGGTAACAGGGCAAATAGATAAGGTAGTTAAAAGAGCATGTGGGGTACTTGCCTTTATTAGATGAGGCACAGAATGAAGCAGCAGGGATGCCATGCTGAATTGTATAAAATGCTGGCTAGGCAGCAACTAGAATATTGCATACTGATCTGGTCACCACATTTTCGGAAGGACGTGATTGCTGTAGAGAGGGTGCAGAGGAGATTTACCAGGATACTGCAGGAGGTTCTGAGCTATGAGGGAAGGTTGGATAATCTGGGATTGTTTTCCTTGGAAGACGGGTATAAGATTATAGATAGGATGGATAGGAAACCACGTTTACTGTCAGTACAGAAGGTCAGTAATTAAGGGGTACAGCTTTAATATATGGAGTAGACGAGGAGGAGAGTTAAGGAGAAATGTTTTCATTCAGAGTGGGGTGGGAGTCTGGAACTCACTGCCTTAAAGCATGGTTAGGTCAAAAATATTTAAGCAGTATTTAGCTATTCACTTGCATTGCAATGGGCCAAGAGCTGGAAAATGGAATTAGTGTAATGTTGGTCAGTATTGACACGATGGACTGAATAGCCCCGCCCTGTGCTGTAAAAGTCCATGAGTCTATAACGAGTCTGCTTTTGTATCTAATCTATATAGCAGTCAATACGTGTATACAATCTATAGGTGTCAGTGTGTGTATATGAGATATAGTGAAAGGCTACCCAGCGGTGAGTTGTTGCTGAGGCTCTCTCTCTCTCTCTGGGTCTGGCTGCTGCTCGTGAAGGTATTTCGTGTGTCCCTTCCCCCAGTCTGTCTGTGGGGAAACCGCACAATGATCGGTCTGTACACGGGACAGGAGCTACCTTTCCATTGAGCAGGAACCTGGCGGCAGTTCTAGAGCCGCAGCTCTCTCTCTGTCTGAGCACAGCCCCATCCCAGGGCTCAGGAGGGGGCTGTGTGCGCGGCCTGCTCCAAGACATCTCCAACCTCCCACCCAGCTCTCTCTCTCTCTGTCTGTCTGTGTCATTCCCCCTGCGCTCCACCGTCTCTCTCTCTCACACACACTGTCTCTCTCTGTCTGTCTGTCACCCCTCTGCGCCCCACCGTCTCTCTCACACACCGTCTATCTCTCACACTCTCTCTGTCTGTGTCACTCCCTCTGCGCCTCAATCTGTCCCACCG
>NW_025979892.1:0-2357 GCF_021869965.1 Rhincodon typus | reverse complement strand
CTGTCACTCTCTCTCCGTCTCTCAATCTGTCCCACCGTCTCTCTCTCTCACTCTCTCTCTCTGTCTGTCTGTGTCACTCCCTCTGCGCCTCTCAATCTGTCCCACCGCCTCTCTCTCACTCTGTCTCTCTCTCACACTCTGTCTCTGTCTGTCTGTCTATCCCTCTCTCTCCGTCTCTCAATCTGTCCCACCGTCTCTCTCTCTCTCACACTCTCTCTCTCTCACTCTCTCTCTGTTCCCCCCCACCCCCGTCTGTGTGTATGTGTGTCACACACTATCTCTCTGTGGCTCTCTCTCAGTCTTTCTCTCTGTCTCTGTCCCTGTTTCTCTTCCTCTTTGAGACCCCCCCGTGTATTGTCTCACTGTCTCTGTCTCTTTGTCTAGGTATCTGCCTTTATCCCTTCCTTTCTGGCGTTGGGAGCAGTGATTGGTTGAGGAGTTGCAGGGAAATACAGAGTTCTAGGTGAGGAGCTGTCGGGCTGAAATGGATCTCTTTGGGGCGAGAGTTTCAATCGCTCCCTTCTCTGCTCCCACTGATTGGTGGAGCAGATGCTGTGAGTTGAATCCATTCCAGTTCCCGATCCCAGACTCTTCAGCAGAGAATAACAGAGAATTCCGTGTCTGAATCCAGGGGAAATGGGTTTGGGATGGAGTGGGAATCGCACAGAGAGAACCTGATTCAAATTCTTCACCCACCGGGAACCAGCCGTTTGTACAAAATAAACTGAAATGGAACCACTTTCCAGAGAATTGAAAGCTGCTGTTTCTTCATCGACCTCAGTATTTGTCTTAAACTGTAGCTCACATCAGCGCGGGATTAAATCACAGCCAGATTTCTCACTCTCCCTCTCTCTGGGTCCCCTGTCCCTATCTCACTCTCTCTCTCTCCCTATCTCACTCTCTCTCTCTCCCTGTTCCTATCTCACTCTGATTCAGTTCCCTGTCCCTTTCTCACTCTATATCTATTCCGTGACCGTATCTCACTTTCTCTCTGTCCCTATCCCTATCTCACTCTCTCTCTCTCCCTGTCCCTATCTCACTCTGACTCAGTTCCCTGTCCCTTTCTCACTCTATATCTATTCCCTGACCCTATCTCACCTCTCTCTCCCTGTCCCCGTCTCACACTCTCTCTCCTTGTCCCTATCTCACTCTCGCTCTGTTCCCCGTCCCTATCTCACTCTCTCTCTCCCTCTCCCTGTCTCACTCTCTCTCTCCAAGATCTCTTTATCGGCCTGCTCCTTTTCCTCTCTCTCTCTCTGCTCTCTGACTCAACCCTTCTGCCTCTCTCTGTCTTTCTCCTTCTTTATCTGTGTTTCTCTCTGGTCTCTCTCTCGCACTGTGTGCCCTTCTCTTTGTGTGTCTTTCTATCTTTGTCTCACTCTCCTTATCTGCCTTTCTGTTTTTTCTTTCTCTGTCTGTCTGTCTGTCTCCCTCCTTCTCCCCCTCTTACCCTGTCTGTGTTTCTCTCTCTCTCTCCTGTCATTCCCAGTGGTTCTGCTGTGAGGTGTTTCTCAGGGAGAGGAAACGGGATAGAGGGGTTGTTTTTTTGGAGAGTGCGGAGTTGGAGCCAGGGACCAATGGTACGGGGGCTTGTGCATTTGCCTGGCGCTGATTTGCTGGGGCAGGTGATTGAGTTCAGTTTTAGGGGCTGGTGATTCGCTGTCAGTCTCCATCCCCCCAGGCCCTACCCCCTCCCCCTACCCCTGACAGGGGCCTTTCCCTCCCCTGCCCCCTCCCCCAGCCCCTGGCCAGGAGCTGGGCTCTCACTGAAGCTGGGAGCGAGTGGGAAGGGCAGCAGAAGCGGCTCAGATCCTTGATTCCCTCAATCTCTCAGTCTCCCTGTGTCCCTGTGTGAGAGGCAGCACTCCCTCTGTGTCTCTCTCTCTCCCCACCCCAACCCCCCTCCCCCCAAACCCTACCCGCCTTCCCTCCCGGTGCCTGGCTCGGTAGCCAGCCCGCTCTGGGACCCCAGCTCCTGCTCACATTCCCGGCAGCAGCATCATGGAGAGTCCGGACAGACGGGAGAAAACCAAAAGATGGGTGCGAATTTCCACTTTCCTCACGCTCACCTGGATGAGCTTTCTCCAAGTTTCCAGCGTAACAGGAGGTGAGTCTCAGGATCAGTAACAGACCGCTCCCAACTTCCAAACTCTCCTACCACTCCCTACACACTTACTGACACTCCGCGACTTCCCCCCCCCCCCCCTTTCTGTGGTTCTGTCCCTCTCTCTCTGGTTCTGACTCTGTCTCTCTCTCTCTCTATATATATATACCTGTCCCTCTCTCTCTGGTTCTGTCCCTGTCTCTGTTTCCCTCTACCTGTCCCTCTCTCTCTGGCTCTGTCCCTGTCTCTGTCT
>NW_025979891.1:0-5898 GCF_021869965.1 Rhincodon typus | reverse complement strand
ATTCTCCAGCATCGGCAGTTCCTACTATCTCTGAGGAAACTTACTTGTTTTTGCACCGAACCTGTGGTGAGAATTTGGAACACTCTGACTGTAAGGGTGGTAGAGGCAGAAACCATGATAACATTTAAGAAGTCTTTGACTGGGCATTTGTGATGCCAAGGCATACAAGGCTCTGGGTCAAGTGCTGGGAAATATGATTAGAATAGTTAGGGACTTGCATCTTGTGAGCGCACATTCGATTTGCTGAAGGGTCTGTTCCATTGCCATAGCACTCTATTATGCTATCCTTCAATGATTCTATGACAAGTAAGTGAAGGTTTGCAGAAACGGGTAGGTTTCAAGGACAGTGCCAAAAGGAAAATTGATGCAGTCAAAGTGCATGTAAGAATTTAATTGCCAACTGTTATTAAGATACCCTATCATGCATCAATTTAATCAAGGATTAACACCATTGAAGAACTGGAATTTGTGCCAATGCACTAAACCTGCAGATGAAAATGCAGTGTCCAGTTTGATTGCAAGCAGCAACAACCACCAGTTAGTAACATGATCAATGGAAATATCTGAATGCCTGTTATTGTGATGTCAAGCACTTACCTGCGTCGATTGAAATCCACCACCATAGTTTTGTTGCATCGTTAGCCACCTTGCAATCGGTGTTGCATAGTCAATATCATTCCTTGACAATGCTTGAAGCAAGGCGTAAGCAGTGGTTTCCACAGTTATAGCAGAAGCTTGTGCTGCTTCAACTGAATACGGCTTCTCGCCCTCCAACAATGTTTTGTCAGCTTTCCAGTAACGAACATCAGAATCTGTCATTTGAGAAAAGGGATTAGCTGGGAATAAAGTTTACATCATATAGATTTTTTTTGCATTTCACCAACACAACAATGGTTTGCTGGTCAAGATCCAGCACTATCTCACCACTGATGTCTATAGCATTCTCTATACTTCCCGCTCAGTGATGGGTCCTTTTGTTTGGGAAAAATAGGCACCTTCGAATGGAAATGAATCAAGATGAGTTTTAGTTTCTCATCAGGCTACATGGCAGTTATTACAAGATGTTATGAACAAAAGATGTAGGAGCAGATGAAACCATTCATAGCATCAGTCTGGCTGATCTTCTTGCCCTCATCCTGAGGAGGCATCACAGATCCTAACGTTCAGGCAATTCAAATTATTTCACGCAATGACAAGACTGAATATTCTGTATACTGCAAATGCCATGGCACCTAGCAGCATCCCACAAACTGTATTGGAACAATGTGCTCCAAGGTAACCACACCAACAGCAAATGTTTTCCAGTACATTTTTAAACAATTGCAACACTCACATTTCGCTAGAAAGATGACCTATCCCATAAGAGTCAGACAAATCATCCTGACCAATTACGACCTCAATGTATTCTCAATCATCAGCAAAGTAATGGAACATGTGGACAACAGTGCTGTCAAACAGTTGCACACTAAGGCTCAGTTTACTTTTCGTCATGCCCACTCTTCTCATGACCTCATTCAGGATTTACCGTATATATGAACAGAGATCCTGAACTTGTAAAGGAAGAAAAGTGCAATCTGTCATTTATACCAAGGCAACTTCTGATTGAATGTGGCATTAAGCAGTGGAATAGAAACTTGAGTCAGTGGCATTCACTGGATACCTGCACTGGTTGAAGTCATGTCTTCACTTGAAGGAAAGTGGAGACATGAATATTCATTGAATATTGTCCAGGTGTCTAGCAGAATTCATGACTTTTCCAATAGTGAAGTCAACGATAAGAAAACACAGTGAGACTTGGACAACTATCAGGCTTGGCCTGATAAAGGATAAGTAACATTTGCACCAACAAGTGCTAAGCAGCAATCAGCTCCAACAAGAGAGAATATGACCATATCACAACATTCCATGTCCTTACCATAACATCATCCTTACATTTATTTTTTTAAAATGTGCATGTGCAATCCAAGCCATGCAAGGCTATCGGCCAGGTGTTGGAAATGGGGTTAGGACAATTTAGTGCTTGTCTTTGACTGTCACAGAATCCGTGAGCTTAAGAATTTATTTCTCCTGTATTGTAGACCACTGAGGTGCTATGGCTATCCACTTAATCAAGGTTAACACTGATCCAAAACTAAACTGGAAAAGTTATATAATCAGCACTAGCCAGGTCCGTGGTACAACTGGCTCTGCTGTGGAACAGGGTCAGGCAAGATCCAAGTGAGTGATAGTGGTTGGAGACTCATTAGTTAGGGGCATAGTTTCTGTAGCCACATTTGAGATGCCAGGATAGCGTGTTGCTTCCCTGGTGCCAAGGTCAAGGACATCTCTGAGTGGTTGCAAGAAATTCTTAAGGGGGATGGTGAGCAGCCAGCGGTCATTGTGCACATTGGTACCAATGACATAGGTAGAAAGAGGGATGAGGTCCTGCGGACTGTGTACAAGGAGTTAGCAAAGAGGCTGAAAGACATTACCTCGAGGGTAATAATTTCTGGCTTACCACCAGCGCCACATGTTAGTGACGCAAGTAATAGAAAGATAGGAGAGATGAATGCATGGTTAAGGAGCTGGTGCAGGGGACAGGGTTTCAGGTTCTTGGATAATTGGGACCGCTTCTTGGGCAAGGGGTGACCTGTGCAAGAGGGATGGGTTGCACCTAAACTGGAGAGGAACCAATATCCTCTCAGGGAGGTTTGCTAGTGCTACTTGGGAGGATTTAAAGAGTAGCAGGCAGCTGGGAACCAGAGCAGCAGGTCAGCAAGTAGATGGATTGATGGCAGGTACATGTTAGGACCAATAAATCAGAAAAGAATGGCAGTCAGAGACAGGTAAATGAACATGATGGTACTAATGGGTTGAAGTGTGTTTATTTCAATGCAAGGAGTATTACAGGTAAGGCAGATGAGCTTATAGCCTGGATCAGTACAAGGGACTATAATGTTGTGGCCATTACAGAGGCTTGGTTGAGACAGAGACAGGACTGGCTGCTCAATGTTCCAGGGTTTCATTGTTTTAGACAAGATAGAGGGGAAGGTAAAAGAAGGAGTTGCATTACTAACCTGTGGGAAATGTTACATCTGCACCTAGAAAGGACATTCTGGAGGGCTCGTCCACTGAGGCAATATAGGTAGAGTTCAAAAATAAGATAGACACAATCACTCTGATCAGATTATACTAATAGCCTGCCTCCCTGTTGCCACTGACACATTGAGGAACAAATATGTAGGCAGTTTGTGAAACGATGCAATAAGTCAGAGTTGTCATAGTCAGTGACTTTAACCTCCCCGGTATTGACTGGGACTCCCTTACAGCAAGAGTCTTAGATGAGGCTGAATTTGTTAAGTCTATCCAAGACAGTTTCTTGAAACAGTATATGGATAGAAGAGGGGCCATACTGGACTTTGTACTGGTCAGGTAACTGGTGGGAAAGGTGGGAAAGCATTTTGGAAACAGTGATCACAACTCCTTAAATTTTAAGATTGCTATGAAGAAGGATAAGTCAGGATCTTGGGGGAGGGTAAATTACATCAGTATTAGGTAGGAGCTGGGGAGTGTTAATTGGGAGGAGCTGTCACAGGGCAAGTCCACATTTGCCATGTGGAAATTGTTTAAAGGCCTGCTTATGAGTTCAGGATCAGTAAGGAGGAAGGACAAGGATGGCAAGGTAGAGACCCTTGGATAACTGGGGAAGTTGTGAATTTAGTCAAAAGGGAAAAAGAAAAATATGTAAGGTTTAGGAAGCTAAAATTGAACAGGGCCTACATAAAGAAAGCAGAAAAGAAAGGGCCATGAAATGACCTTGGCAAGGAGGGTTAAAGGGAATCCCAAGGCATTCTGAACATACATCAAAAACAAGAGGATAAATAGGGCGAAGGTAGGACCACTTATAAAGGAGGGAACTTGTGTTTGGAAGCAGAGGATGTGGGCGAGATCCTAAATGAGTACTTTGCAGCAATATTCACTCAGGAGAAGGGTATGGAGGATAGTGGGATTTGTGTGGAGCATGCTAATATGATAACAGCATTTTGAGATCAAGAAAGTGCATTAAGGTGGATAAGTCCTCAGGACCCAACGGTATCTACTCAAAGTTTTTGAGCAAGGCGAGAGAGGAGATTGTTGGGGCATTCACCAATATCTTTGTATCGTTGTTAGCCACTGGAGAAGTACTGGAGGACTAGCGAGTAGCTAAATGTTGTTCTTCTGTTCAAGAAGGGAAATAGGGTCAATCCAGAAAACTATAGACTGGCGAGTCTCTCATCGGTCATTGGGAAGCTATTGGAGAGAATTCTTAGGGATTGTATTTACCTGTATTTGGAACAGTATGGCCTAATTAGGGACAATCAGCATGGCTTTGTGCAGGGCAGGTCATGTCTTACTAACTTGATTGAATTTTTTGAGGAGGTGACTAATGTGATCGATGAAGGTAGAGCAGTGGATATTGTTTACATGGATTTTAGCAAGGCTTTCAAAAAGGTCCCTCATGGTAGGATCATCCAGAAGATTAAGATGCATGGGGTCCACAGTGACTTGGCTGCTTGGATTCACAATTGGCTTGCCCAGAGAAGACAGAGGGTACTGGTGGAAAGGTGCTTTTCAGGCTGTAGGTCCCGGACTATTGGTGTTCCGCAGGGATCTGTCCTGGGAGCTCTGCTGTTTGTGGTATTTATAAAATGACTGAGATGAAAACATAGATGGGTGGGTTAGTAAGTTTGCAGACGATAGAATGATTGGTTAGTGTAGAAGGTCATCAAAGGATACAGAAGGATACAGATCAGTTGCAGAAACAGCAGGTGGCTTTTAATCCATTAAGTGTGAGGTGCTGCACTTTTGGGAAATCAAGTGTTAAGGAAAAGTATACAGTTAATGGCAGGACCCTGAACAGCATTCATGTACAGAGGGATCTTGGGGTTCAGTTCATAGCTCCCTGAAAGTGGCCACACAAGTTGATAGGGTGGTAAAGAAGACGAATGGCATGCTTGCCTTTATTAGCTGGAGAATCGAGTACAAGAGTCAGGATGTCATGTTCCAGCTTTAGAAGACTTTGGTTAGGCCTTAAGTATTGTACTTTTAAGAATTGCATCCAATTCAGGTTGTCACGTTACAGGAAGGACGTGGAGGTTTTGAATAGGGTGCAAAAGAGGCTGCCTGGATTTGAGGGCTTGAGCTATAAAAGGAGAGGCTAGAAAGACTCAGGCTGTTTTCTCTGCAGTGGCAGAGGCTGAGGGGAGACTTGATAGAGTTCTACAAATTTATGAGATGCATAGATAGATTCTGACTGTAACCCTTTCTCCCAGATTTGAAATGTCTAAAACTGGGGGCATGCATTTAAGATGAGAGGGGGAAAGTTCAAAGGAGATGTCAGGGACAATTCTTATATACAGAGAGTGGTAGGAGTCCGAAAAGCACTGCCAGGGGTGGTTATGGAAGCAGATACGATAGGGTCGTTTAAGACACTTTTATATAAGTACATGAATATACAAGGAATGTAGGGATATGGATCAAGGACATGCAGAAGGGATTAGCTAAATTTGGCTTCATGTTTGGCACAACATTGCATGCTAAAGGGCCTGTTCCTCTGCTGTATTGTTCTATGATCTATGTTAATCAATGTGACTAGAACTATAGGTCAGAGACAATAGGTTCCACAGCAACTAACTCACTTTTGGACTTCTTAAAATCTGTCCACGACCTATAAACTACAAATCCGGATGTCAATGAAATACTCTTCACTCAGCTGAATGAGTGCGACTCCAACAACAATCGATAAATGACAGCAATGCAGTCAAAACATCCCATTGATTGACTCGGGGACCGCTTTGCAGAACACCTACGCTCAGTTCGCAACAAACAACTGCACCTCCCAGTCGCGAACCATTTCAACTCCCCCTCCCATTCCTCAGA
>NW_025979890.1:0-5899 GCF_021869965.1 Rhincodon typus | reverse complement strand
GTTTCAGGCCTAGACCCTTCATCAAGGGTCTAGGCCCGAAATGTCAGCCTTCCTGCTCCTATGATGCTGCTTGGCCTGCTGTGTTCATCCAGCTCTACACCTTGTTATCTCGAAGTGTCCACTGAACCCATTTAGAAACAACATCTTGTTTTGATGCAGTGACAACATATAGAATGATGGGAGAGAAACTGGATTGAGGGAGGGTGTTTTCAATTGGCACAGACACAACTTGGGACAGACTGGCACTACCATCCAGGCTCACCCATGATTGTAGATGGAGGGTGGTGATGTCTGGATTTGATAACTTTACCAACTGAGCATGCTGTCACCTCGAATGGTCAGATAGATATTCTTAAACAGTGAATGATAGAATTTAAATTTAACTAATAAAATCAGGAATTAAAAGCTTGCTTCAGCAATGGTGACCATAAAACCATTGTCCATTTTTGCAAGCTATTATCTGGTACACTAATGTCCTTTAGGGAAGGGAATCTGCCATTCCTACCCAGCCTGGCTTACATGCAGCTCCAGACCTAAAGTGATTGACTCTTAATAGCTTCCTGAAATAACCTAGAGATTAATCACCTCTTGCTCCCTCCACCCTCTTTCATGTGTCTCATGGCTATTCAAAAGGGGTAAGTGAGCGGCTCCATTGAAGGGCAATTAGGCATAAGTAACAAACATAGACCTTACCAGTGATGCACACATCCCATGAAAGGATAAAAAGAAATGTTTCTGAGTGTTAACACCAAATACTCAAGAACATAGAACATAGAACATTACAGCGCAGTACAGGCCCTTCGGCCCTCGATGTTGCGCCGACCTGTGAAACCTATCTGAAGCCCATCTACCCTAAACTATTCTCGCATGTAGAATTTGCTTCAGTGCAAGATATTTCATGGAATCACGACCCCAATCTATCTATCTATACATTTCCAGAACAGCTCCCTAATGTGGGTGTGAACTCACCACATGCTCATCATTGGTTCAGCTGTTACCCTAAGTGCCACTCGGGTCAAAGAATCACCAAGAACCTAAAATCCATCGCCATCATTCCCCAATTCAGATTCTGCACAAACTGTCTCCCAATGTTCAGCTACAGTTAGTGAGCTCTAAGAGTGTGGGCTCTGATGAAGAGCCCATGACTCTGCACAAACGGGCCAGGTTGCGGCTAATCTCAAAGAAATCCCTGAAATCCAACCTCTCAGCCAGTTAAACCCAGCTCTGAGAGGCAATCTAATACACAGCAGGAAAACAGGTCATGAAGGAAAAACATTGAGTCTTACAGTCAGCACTGAGGGATCAACCCAACACAGCAAAGCAGCTGCATTCTGTCTGATATTAGGAACTGCTGTATTAGTCCAGGTATCAAGTTCCCAGCCGGAGACACCACTCCGGGTTTACCAGCAGTTTCCACTATTCCTGATATTTGTCAGTCAGCAGCAGTTCAGCTCAGTCCGGCTCCTAATAGTCAGCAGCAGGCACAGGGTCCCGGAACAGTTTCCCTTCCTCCTCCACTGGGTAGATGTGGCTCTCTCCCACATTCTGCAACTTCACTGACTCCTGCTGTGGAAAGTGGACATGGGATTCAGGATGTTGAATGATGGGATCTTCCTGATCGGGATTGGCACTGCTGCTGGTGCCCATGCCTAAGTATATAGGGTAAGGGGTCACAATATAGACGGGGCCTGAAAGACAGACAGAAAGTGACTCCAGTTAGTGGTGAAAAAGTTTGCTCCAATGCCATCACCTACTGCCAACCTTTCAACATCAAAGAAGCAAAGGGAGCCAGATTCAGACAGGAGTAGAAAGTGGACTATGAAGGAAAATGAGAACATGGATTCCAGAGGCACTTTAAAGAAAAGGAAGTGGAGGATGACTTCATTGCTTAGACTACTGAGTACAGGATGTTGGTGAGGCCTTTTCTGCAGTACTGTGTCCAGTTCTGGTCCTCCTGTTATGGGAAGGATATTATTAACTAGAGGGTTCAGAAAAGATTTATCAGGATGTTGCTGGGAATTGAGAGTTTGAGTTGTAAGGAGAGGCTGGATAGTCTGGGACTTTTTTCATTGGAGCCTAGGAGGTGGAGAGGTGACCTTATAGAAGTTTACAAAATAATGAAGCGTATAGATAAGACGAATGGCAGGTGTCTTTTCCCCAGGGTGGGGAATTCCAAGACTAGGGAGCATATTTTTAAGGTGAGAGAAGAAAGATTTAGGAAAAAACAGATGGGCATTTTCTTTTAGAGAGAATGGCTCATGTGTACAATGAATTTCCAGAGGAAGAGCTGGACGTGGGTACAGTTACAACGTTTAAAAGACACATAGATAAGTACATGAATAAGAAACGTTTGGAGAGATATGGACCGACTATAGGAAGGCAAGGACTAGTTTGGTTGGGAATTTTGGTAGGTATGAGCTGGTTAGGGTTAGGGTAAGTGTCTGTTTCCATGTTTTTTGACTCTATAATCAAAGAATTCAGATTGCAGGACAGATAAAAAAAAAGGGAACAAAGCAAGAGAAAGAAAAAAAAGACTGCTGGACAGCACTGGAAAATTCTCACCTTTAGTCTTGTTGGATAAAAACAAGCTTTTGAAATATTCCTTGCGCCTGAACAGCAAACTTGAAACGATGAAGATGAGTAGGAATGCGAGAATTAACCCAATCGCCAAAAACAAATCGACCATGTGTCCTGGGAGCACCACAAGAGAGATATCAGAACACAGCAAGACTTACAATAATCTGCATTTAAATGGCAGTTCTAATGTAGTAAAACATCCTAGATATTTCATAAGAATGGAATCAATCGGATGTGGATACCATGCCATGGAAGATTAGGAAGGTTTTAAGAGCATGTTGAAAGGATGGAGGGTGGAAAATAAGATCAGCGACTGAGGACAGTCCAGAGAGAGAGAGAAAGAATGATAGTCAAAAGAAGAGTGCAGAGGCAGTGTGCAAGAGAGAGGGAAAAAGCAGAGCTGTCCATAACACTGAGCATGCCTCTAACTTTCTCACTGTGTCATTTGCTAACTCTCTTTTAAGTCCAACAGCAAGAGCACAAGGCAGAAAGTGAGAGGCACAGATCACACCTTCTCCCCCAGTCCCAGTGATAAGCAACCAGGATCTGGCGAGTGTCTTGTAATGATAGTCTCACAAATCTTGTTCCTAGTCTCCCTGGGATAAGCAATTTCTATCATGACCTGTCTCAGACTTCCACCTCATTTATTACAATTCTTGACTTTACAGTTAGAGGAAGTATTTTTCTCAGGGCATTCCTGGTGTTTGTTCTGAATGTTTACTGTTTTGTGCAGGTGGGTCATTTAATGCTATTTACATCTTGGTTTCTGCCAAATAGGTCTCTAGTGGCTGGAGTTTGGTTTCATTGATGTAGTCAGCCTCAGAAGTTCAGCCTTATCTCAAGCCCTGTTGGCACCTTCATCTGAACGTACTTATTCAAAATTTGTCTGTTCGTGAAAAGGTGGAGACAGGAGCAATTATAATTGGGTTTCTTGTCGGGGCGAACAAAGGAGAAATCATCCAGTTTTAAAGAGATCCTAAATTGACTCACTGTTTCCTTTGGGTGTTGTGACTGACGTGGAAATGGTTGTCAGGTTCAGTTTATCATCAGTGGGCTGCAGGTTGGAGATGGTGAGGACGCTCGTTGCCATGGTGCTGGTTGTTACTTGGCCACAGACAGCATCTTCAGATGCTGTACCTTCTTTCACTAAATGCTTCTTTAACAGGGTGCAGCTGGAGGAAG
Source organism: Rhincodon typus (assembly GCF_021869965.1). Classification (NCBI taxonomy): domain Eukaryota; kingdom Metazoa; phylum Chordata; class Chondrichthyes; order Orectolobiformes; family Rhincodontidae; genus Rhincodon; species Rhincodon typus. The sequence goes on along the minus strand of NW_025979890.1, from coordinate 2,140 downwards.
GACAGATGAAAAAGCAAAGTCAGTAAAAATACCTGGACATTGGTTTCCTGGAATGTGAATGTTTTGTTACTGTGAGAGGAATGAAGAGTCAGTGTTGCAGTTTGAAAGCCTGGAACCTACACAGAGCCATGCTGAGAAGGTCAAACCCAACAGTTGACATATCTGTGACCTACTGAAACATAGAATCCCTACAGTGCAGAAGCAGGCCATTCGGCCCATCAAGTCCACACTGACCCCTTTGAAGACCATACAACCCAGACCCACTCTAATCCCATAACCCTACGTTTCCCACGGCTTAGCCACCTAACATTGCAATTTAGTACGGCCAATCCACCTAACCTGCACATCTTTAGACCGTGGGAGGAAACTGGAGCACCCGGAGGAAACCCACACAGACACAGGGAGAATGTGCAAACTCCCCACAAACAGTCGCCCGAGGGTAAAATCAAACCTGTGTACCTGGTGCTGCGAGGCTGCAGTGCTAACCACTGAGCCATCATGCTCCCCTGAATCATGGAAAGGTTGTGAAGCAGGTCCAGGGTGAGGGAGCAGTGACTGTCCCCAGCAGTTGAAATGTCGGAATGTTAACAGATTTGGCAGCTAGCCATTGTAGCTAAATTACCAGTTAATCTGTCTTAATCATATTGATTGAGAGATAAATATGCCTTAAAAGAAGTGTGCTAGGGATAGTGGAAGCATTAGTCAAAATATTCCAGAACTCACTGGAATTCAGACAGAGTTCCAGCAGCTTGTAAACCTGCTTCTATGACAACCCCGTCAAGGCAGTGGGGGAAGAGACAGAAAGCAAGAAACTAAAGGCCAGTTAACCTAGCATTGGTTGTTGAAAAAATGATTAAGTTCATTGTTAAGGAAGAAATTAGCAGGGCATTTAGAAAAAGCTTAATGCAATCAAACAGAATCAACATTATTTTGTGAAATGGAAATCATGTTTAACAAATTTGCTCAAGTCCTTTGAGGATATAACAAGCAGAGCAGATAAAGGGGAATCGGTGGATGTGGTGTATTGGATTTCCAGATGGTATTCAATAAAGTGCCACATAAAAAAAGTTACTGCACAAGGTAAGAGCTCACGGGATTGTAAGAAATGCATCAGCATAGATTGAGAACTAGTAACCCCCACAAGACAGAGAGTCTAGATTAATGGGTCTTTTTCAGATTGGAAAGATGTAACTGGCAAAGTGCCAGAAGGATCAGTCCTTGAGCCTCAATTCAAATACACTGACAATACCAATAAAAAGGGGGGAGACAGCATGTGTGATGAGGACATAAAGAATCTGAAAGGGGATATGGATAGGTTGAGTGAGTGGGCAAAAACTTGTCAGATGGGGTTTAATGTAGGAAGGTGTGAGGTCATATATTTTGATCGGAAGAATCAAAAGATACACTATTAGTTAAATGGAGAGAGATTCCAAAAAAGATTCAGAGGGATCTGAATGACCACAAAAAGATTAGCATGCGGGTATGGCAGTATCAGGGAATTGAGGGCTATGCTGGGCTGGCATGGAAGAGGCCTTGGGCAGATCAACCATGATCTTGTTAAATGAAACTGCTCTGTCATTTAATGTCCTACTCCTGCTCCTATTTCTTATGTTCAATATCCTTCCCAACAGTGATCCCAAAGCAGAATGACTTTTACTGGCCAAAGAAAGGGGCACTGATGCCAATTGTAGCTCTGTTTCACCTTAAATCAAAGACCAAGCAAGGGCGAATCCTGAGCCTCTCCTGCTGCCTGCAAATCCCTCTCTCTCAGTCTCAACATCACGGTGTCTCTGCTCAATCCCAAATGGTGCCTGTTGTGGGAGGGGTTCCCTAGCTGAGACTGATCAATCAGGGACCTGAGTCACCACTCACTTGGAATGAGGTCGGCACTTGGCACCTGGTACATCAGAAAAGGTGCCCATGCGGCAGGGTTTGCAAACATTGTCCTTGTGGTGGTTTCCTGGGAATAAAACAGAAAGAATGTGAGCAAGAGATGGGCAATAATCACTGCATGATATGGCTTGATCAACATTAAACTCAATCAAAAAAGTCACAGAGAAACAACAGCTGCACTAAACTTCTGATCATAGCAATCACATTCTGAGCTTTGAGACAACAAGGTGCAGAGCTGGATGAATGC
>NW_025979889.1:0-5899 GCF_021869965.1 Rhincodon typus | reverse complement strand
TTGTGGGAGACGGCGAGGAGGAGGGATTGTGGGAGACGGCGAGGAGGAGGAGGGGTTGAGAGGCAGGGATTGAGCAAGACAGAGAAGGGGAGGATATGATGGAGAGCCTGAGGGTAAGGGGGATGATTGAGAGAGGAGAGGACTGGGGGAAATAGGATGGATTGGAGAATGGGACGGGGTGGGAGTGTCAGGGGGAGGACTAAAGGAGCGTTGACGAGGGTGGGGGTGGGGAGGTTGTAGGAGACGGGGAGCAGAGGGGACTGAGTCAAATGGAGAGAGAATGTATTTGACATACGTGGGGAACACGACAAGACAGTGGACCAAGGCAGCCAGGGGATATATCGTGAAACAGTCAACATTATTGATGGTCTTGAATCTTAGGGCCTCGTTACTCAAAATCTTTGACCTCTTTGCATTGCAGAAATCACGCTGCTGGGCGACTGCAAGCGGGTTCACCAGCTCGATCCGGTGCCCGGTGCCAGACTGCTTGCCGTGCTATCTGGCAGGAGCCGAAACGTGCGTGTTTTCACCTGGGAGGACCTGAAGAACCCAGAGGCGACCGGAGCCAAGCTGTTGGAAGCCCGGGGCTCTCAGATGATCACCGCGGGCAGCCTGTGCCAGGGGAAGGGTGCCTTCTGGCTGTGCACGGCCTCCAAGCGACATGTGACGTGCTACCAGCTGGCCTCCAGCAAGCAGCCATACAAGCGGGCACGGGACTTCCAGGCCCCTGGGGTGGTTCAGTGGATGGGCATCTTCGAGGAACTCCTGTGCATCGGCTATCCAGCCGGTTTCAGCCTGTACGCTTTGGCGGGCGAGGGACCCCCGACCAACTTAGTGAGCCCAGAGGACCCCTCCCTCGCCTTCCTCTCCCACGGGCAGACGGAGGCTTTGTGCGCTGTGACTGTTTCCAGTGACCTGTACCTGCTCTGCTTCAACACGGTTGGCGTGTACGTCAACGGCCAGGGTCGGAGGTCAGAGCAGCGCGAGCTAATGTGGCCAACGCACCCCGTCGCTGCGGGTAAGTGGGCCTCTCGCTCTCACTCGTCCTGGGGACACACATACGGATAAATGGATTGTCTCGTGTCACTGAACCAAAGGGGAATGTTTGTCGGAAAGCGGTTTTCAATGCCACAAGTCTCCCTGCTACACACTGAAGATTTAAAAGTTCAATGTGAGAGGCACGAAAAGGAAATTTGCATGTGATACAAAATTGGCGAGGTAGTTGATAGTGAAGAGGAGGGCTGTCAACCACAGGAAGATATTAATGATTTGTTTGAGTGGGTGGCCAAATTATAGGAAGGATGTGGAGGCTTTGGAGAGGGTGCAGATGAGGTTTACCAGGATGCTGCCTGGGTTAGAGGGTATGAGCTATAAGGAGAAGCTGGGTCGTTTTCTCTGGAGCAGCAGAGGCTGAGGGGAGATTTGATAGAAATCTATAAAATTATGAGATGCATAGATAGGGTTGACGGTCAGGATCTTTTCCACAGAGTTGAAATGTTGAAATGCATTTAAGGTGAGAGGGGGGGAAAGTTCAAAGGAGATGTGAGGGGCAAGTTTTTTTTTAACACGGAGAGTGACAGGAGTCTGGAACGCGCTGCCATTGATGGTCGAGGAGGCAGATATGTTAGGGGCATTTAAGGGGCTTTTAGATAAGCACATGAATATGCAAGGAATGGAGGAATATGGACCAAGGGCAGGCAGAAGGGATTAGTTTAATTTGGTGTCATTGTGAGTCAAAGAACCCGTTCCTCTGCTGTACAGTTCTACGTCCTTTCTCCAAAATGGCAAATGGGATTCAAACTATGAGGTTCAGTGTTTGGAGAGGGCAAACGTAGGAGGGAATATACAACAAACAGGAGGGTATTGAGAGGGGAGACACCTCGAACGGTACGTCCACAGGTCCCTGAACGAGTACAAAATGTGATAAGGAAAGCATATGGGATGCTTTCTGTCACTGAGTGAGGTAATGAATATAAGGGCAGGGATGTAATTGCTGGAAATCTAACGGGCACTAGTTAGGCCACAGCTGGACCATTCCGGTCATCCCATTATAGGCAGGACATAAATCTTTCTGGAGTCAGAGGAGATTTACAAGCATGTTGTTAAGTCTTGAAAATTGAAGCAATGAGGAAAGTTTGGATAGGTTAGGGTTGTTTCTCTCAGAACAAAGGAGGGCTGAGGGGTGTTTTTATCAATGCGTACAAAATAACGAAGGACTTGGGGCAGAGTGGTCAGGGAAGACCTGATTCCCCCAGTGGATGAGTCAGTTACCAAGGAGGTACAGATTCAAAGTGGCCGGCAGAAGGATTATGGGGGGACCATGAGGGAAAACCTTTTCACCCAGAGGCTGGTGGGTGTCTGGAATTTGCTGCCCAGTTTGGTGTTTGAGGCAGGAAACCCCTCAACTCATTTAAAATGAGCCTGGACCTGCCCCTGAAGAGCTGGAACCTGCAAAGCTACGGACCAGGCGCTGGTAAATGGGATTAGCACAGACACGATGGGCCAAATGGCCTCTTTCTGTGATACAACATTCTTCGGTTCTGCAACATTCTAAAGCTCACTGCAATGCCAAAAACAAGCTCAAGACCGTGGGATTCCTCAAAGATCATTCAGGTTAACCATTGACATAAAATGAATTGAGCTTGGATATTGGAAATGTGGTTTCAAAATGTCATTCTAATCCAAATGAGAGAGTAAGTCCGGAATTTAGGAGTAATCCAAGGCGATGTCAAAAAAAATTGCGAAATGAGCAATGTAGTTAGCAGATGAATTTCAACATTGGTATGTATGGGTTGGTGCATCTTGATGGGAAGAATCACAAGATCAGACTCTGCTTGGAGCAGTCATTGTGAATGTAGGAGGAATCTGAGGGTTCCAGATTAACAAACCAGTCAAAGTATTGACACAGGTTAGCAAGTTTGTGGAGAAAAAGTTCTTTAGCACACTTGCCTTCATTGCTCAGGCCTTTGAGTATAGGGGTTGGGAAGTCATGTTGAGTTTGTACAGGACATTGGTGAGGCCTCTTCTGGAGCACTGTGTGCAGTTCTGGTCGCCCAGTTATAGAAAGGATATTATCAAGCTGGAGAGGGTTCAGAAGAAATTTACCAGGATGTTGCTGGGTGCGAAAGGTAAAGAAAGGCTGGGACTTTTTTTCCCTGGAGGGTAGGAGGTTAAAGAGGTGACGTTATAGAGATTTATAAAATAATGAGGGGTATAGATAAGGTGAATGTTAGTTGTCTTTTCCCTAGGATGGGGGATTTCAAGACTAGGGAGCACATTTCTAAAATGGGAGGAGAGTGATTTACGAAAGACCTGAGGGGCAAATTTGTTACAGAGTTGTTTGTGTGTGGAATGAACTCCCAGAGGAAATGGTGGCTGTGGGTACAATTACAATGTTTAAAATATATTTAGATAAATACATGAATGGGAAAGGTTTGGAGGGATATGGGCCAGGAGCAGGTTGGGCTGAAGGGTCTGTTTTTGTACTCTATGACTCTATGACTATGACTCTATGAAATAAATAGGATTCATTTCTAGAGGCACAGAATTGAAAAGCAGAAAAGTGATGTTAAACTTGTATCAGATCACACTTCGAGTTTCTGTGATCAGCCTGACCACTACATTATTAAAACGAGCTATAGAGGCACTGGAGAATATGCAAAATAAATCCACTGGGATGATCCCACAGCTGAGGGGTTACGCTCATCAGGAAAGATTGAACAGGCCGGAGGTCTTTTCCTTAAAATAGAGAGGGTGAGAGGTGACCTTTGAAGAAGTCTTTAAAGGTTTGCTAAGGCAGATGGAGAGCCAACATATCCACTTCTCTGTGAAACCAGAAATTGGTGTCATCTAGGTAAGACAGTCACTCATAAATCCAACTGGAGAATTCAGGAGAAACCGCCATACCCAGGGAGTGGGGAGAATGCAGAACTCACTACCATAAGAGAAGCTTTATTGAATAGCATGGATATATTCAAGGGAAAGCTGGGTAAACACATGAGGGTAAAGAAAGAAGTGGTATAAAGCCATAGAGTTATACAGTAGGAAAGCAGATCCCTCGGTCCAACTCTCCATGCCAACCAGATATCCTAAACTAATCTAGTCCCATTTTGCCAGAATTTGGTCCATATCCCTCTAAACCCTTCCTATCCACATACCCATCCAGATGCCTTTTAAATGTTGTAATTGTACCAGCCTCCACCACTTCCGCTGGCAGCTCGTTCCATACATGTGCCACCCCATATGTCCTTTTTATATCTTTTTCCTCCCATCTTAAGTTTATGCTCTCAAGACTTGGACGCACCTGCCTGGGGAAAAGACCTTGGTTATTCACCCTATCCGTGCCCCTTCATGATTTTATAAACCTCTATAGGGTCCCCCTCAGCCTCTGATGCTCCAGGGAATATGGCCCCAGCCATATTCAGCCTCTCCCTTTTGCTCAAACTGCCCAACCCTGGCAACATCCTTGTAAATCTTTTCTGAACCCTTTCAAGTTTCACAACATCATGGCAGGGAGACCATATTGAACATAGTATTCCAAAAGTGGCCTGACCAATGTCCTGTATATCTGCAATGACCTTCCCAACTCTTAGTCTCAATGCACTGACCAATGCAGGCAAGTGTACCAAATGCCTTCTTCACTACCCTGTCTACCTGCGACTCCACTTTCAAGTGTTAATGGGATAGGTTGAAAGAGAGGTGGGCAGATGCACCAAATGGCCTGTTCCCGTATTGATTTGAGGAGAAACCATGCCCATTGCCAGTTTACATTCCCAGGAACATCACTGTCTCTCCATCCCCATTCAGTTTAGGGAAGGCTACTCAACCAGAGAGGGCATACATAACTGTTCACTCACTTGAACAATGCGTTGAAGAACTCGGCTAATTTCCCCACCATCCCGACACGCTCATCTGTCTGACCCAGAGTCTTTGGAGGTGCAGGGATCATTGTGGGCAAGGGCAGGGAGGTTAGTCAGCTCTTGTAGAGTTTTGGGTTAATATGTGGGGTTTTTTTTGGTTCCCTACAGCTTGTCACGGGCCATATCTGACGGTGTACAGCGAGAATGCAATGAACGTGTTTGCAGTGAAGACTGGCGAGTGGATCCAGACCATTCCCCTGAAGAAAGTAAGGAGGCCGAGAAACTGGATGGGGGCGGGAGACGGGCAGAGAGCGGGGTATAAAATGAAAGAGCCGCCAACCCCAGAATCACTACGCTAGCTGGTTCACATTGGGAGGCCTCTGGGTGATTGGGTTTGGTCCTGTGATGGCCTGGTGCTGAATTAATTCACAGGTTTGAATCATTACAGGTTCGCCCCCTGAACTCGGATGGATCACTGAATCTCTCAGCAAGTGAGCCATACCGATTAATCTACTTACGCAGGAAGGAGGCCGGTAAGAAACGACCTGTCTGTTGACTTTAAGACATTGTTTTGACTCATTCAGATGAGGCTCTTTGTATGTCATTGAATAGAATCCCCACAGCGTGGAAGCAGGTCATTTGGCCCATCTGGTCTACACAGACCCTCCGAAAAGCAACCCGCCCAGACCCAGCCCTGCTCCCAACCCTATCCCTGCAACCCTGTATTTCCCACGGCTAATCCACCTATACCTGGATACGACTGGCAATTTAGCACAGCCAATCCACCCTAACCTGCACATGTTTGGACTGAGAGAGGAAACCGGAGCACCCAGAGGAAACCCCACACATGCAGGGAAAATGTACAAACTTCACAGGGACAGTCACCCAAGGGTGGGATTGAACCCGGGTCCTTGGCATGGTGAGGCAGCAGCGCAAACCACTGAGCCACCGTGCTGTGTGTCAAAGATTCCAACCAACTGAGATGGTCCTCTCTCTCTGTCTCTCTCTTTCTATCTCCGTCTCTCTCTCTCTCCATGTCT
>NW_025979888.1:0-5900 GCF_021869965.1 Rhincodon typus | reverse complement strand
TTGTGGGAGACGGCGAGGAGGAGGGATTGTGGGAGACGGCGAGGAGGAGGAGGGGTTGAGAGGCAGGGATTGAGCAAGACAGAGAAGGGGAGGATATGATGGAGAGCCTGAGGGTAAGGGGGATGATTGAGAGAGGAGAGGACTGGGGGAAATAGGATGGATTGGAGAATGGGACGGGGTGGGAGTGTCAGGGGGAGGACTAAAGGAGCGTTGACGAGGGTGGGGGTGGGGAGGTTGTAGGAGACGGGGAGCAGAGGGGACTGAGTCAAATGGAGAGAGAATGTATTTGACATACGTGGGGAACACGACAAGACAGTGGACCAAGGCAGCCAGGGGATATATCGTGAAACAGTCAACATTATTGATGGTCTTGAATCTTAGGGCCTCGTTACTCAAAATCTTTGACCTCTTTGCATTGCAGAAATCACGCTGCTGGGCGACTGCAAGCGGGTTCACCAGCTCGATCCGGTGCCCGGTGCCAGACTGCTTGCCGTGCTATCTGGCAGGAGCCGAAACGTGCGTGTTTTCACCTGGGAGGACCTGAAGAACCCAGAGGCGACCGGAGCCAAGCTGTTGGAAGCCCGGGGCTCTCAGATGATCACCGCGGGCAGCCTGTGCCAGGGGAAGGGTGCCTTCTGGCTGTGCACGGCCTCCAAGCGACATGTGACGTGCTACCAGCTGGCCTCCAGCAAGCAGCCATACAAGCGGGCACGGGACTTCCAGGCCCCTGGGGTGGTTCAGTGGATGGGCATCTTCGAGGAACTCCTGTGCATCGGCTATCCAGCCGGTTTCAGCCTGTACGCTTTGGCGGGCGAGGGACCCCCGACCAACTTAGTGAGCCCAGAGGACCCCTCCCTCGCCTTCCTCTCCCACGGGCAGACGGAGGCTTTGTGCGCTGTGACTGTTTCCAGTGACCTGTACCTGCTCTGCTTCAACACGGTTGGCGTGTACGTCAACGGCCAGGGTCGGAGGTCAGAGCAGCGCGAGCTAATGTGGCCAACGCACCCCGTCGCTGCGGGTAAGTGGGCCTCTCGCTCTCACTCGTCCTGGGGACACACATACGGATAAATGGATTGTCTCGTGTCACTGAACCAAAGGGGAATGTTTGTCGGAAAGCGGTTTTCAATGCCACAAGTCTCCCTGCTACACACTGAAGATTTAAAAGTTCAATGTGAGAGGCACGAAAAGGAAATTTGCATGTGATACAAAATTGGCGAGGTAGTTGATAGTGAAGAGGAGGGCTGTCAACCACAGGAAGATATTAATGATTTGTTTGAGTGGGTGGCCAAATTATAGGAAGGATGTGGAGGCTTTGGAGAGGGTGCAGATGAGGTTTACCAGGATGCTGCCTGGGTTAGAGGGTATGAGCTATAAGGAGAAGCTGGGTCGTTTTCTCTGGAGCAGCAGAGGCTGAGGGGAGATTTGATAGAAATCTATAAAATTATGAGATGCATAGATAGGGTTGACGGTCAGGATCTTTTCCACAGAGTTGAAATGTTGAAATGCATTTAAGGTGAGAGGGGGGGAAAGTTCAAAGGAGATGTGAGGGGCAAGTTTTTTTTTTAACACGGAGAGTGACAGGAGTCTGGAACGCGCTGCCATTGATGGTCGAGGAGGCAGATATGTTAGGGGCATTTAAGGGGCTTTTAGATAAGCACATGAATATGCAAGGAATGGAGGAATATGGACCAAGGGCAGGCAGAAGGGATTAGTTTAATTTGGTGTCATTGTGAGTCAAAGAACCCGTTCCTCTGCTGTACAGTTCTACGTCCTTTCTCCAAAATGGCAAATGGGATTCAAACTATGAGGTTCAGTGTTTGGAGAGGGCAAACGTAGGAGGGAATATACAACAAACAGGAGGGTATTGAGAGGGGAGACACCTCGAACGGTACGTCCACAGGTCCCTGAACGAGTACAAAATGTGATAAGGAAAGCATATGGGATGCTTTCTGTCACTGAGTGAGGTAATGAATATAAGGGCAGGGATGTAATTGCTGGAAATCTAACGGGCACTAGTTAGGCCACAGCTGGACCATTCCGGTCATCCCATTATAGGCAGGACATAAATCTTTCTGGAGTCAGAGGAGATTTACAAGCATGTTGTTAAGTCTTGAAAATTGAAGCAATGAGGAAAGTTTGGATAGGTTAGGGTTGTTTCTCTCAGAACAAAGGAGGGCTGAGGGGTGTTTTTATCAATGCGTACAAAATAACGAAGGACTTGGGGCAGAGTGGTCAGGGAAGACCTGATTCCCCCAGTGGATGAGTCAGTTACCAAGGAGGTACAGATTCAAAGTGGCCGGCAGAAGGATTATGGGGGGACCATGAGGGAAAACCTTTTCACCCAGAGGCTGGTGGGTGTCTGGAATTTGCTGCCCAGTTTGGTGTTTGAGGCAGGAAACCCCTCAACTCATTTAAAATGAGCCTGGACCTGCCCCTGAAGAGCTGGAACCTGCAAAGCTACGGACCAGGCGCTGGTAAATGGGATTAGCACAGACACGATGGGCCAAATGGCCTCTTTCTGTGATACAACATTCTTCGGTTCTGCAACATTCTAAAGCTCACTGCAATGCCAAAAACAAGCTCAAGACCGTGGGATTCCTCAAAGATCATTCAGGTTAACCATTGACATAAAATGAATTGAGCTTGGATATTGGAAATGTGGTTTCAAAATGTCATTCTAATCCAAATGAGAGAGTAAGTCCGGAATTTAGGAGTAATCCAAGGCGATGTCAAAAAAAATTGCGAAATGAGCAATGTAGTTAGCAGATGAATTTCAACATTGGTATGTATGGGTTGGTGCATCTTGATGGGAAGAATCACAAGATCAGACTCTGCTTGGAGCAGTCATTGTGAATGTAGGAGGAATCTGAGGGTTCCAGATTAACAAACCAGTCAAAGTATTGACACAGGTTAGCAAGTTTGTGGAGAAAAAGTTCTTTAGCACACTTGCCTTCATTGCTCAGGCCTTTGAGTATAGGGGTTGGGAAGTCATGTTGAGTTTGTACAGGACATTGGTGAGGCCTCTTCTGGAGCACTGTGTGCAGTTCTGGTCGCCCAGTTATAGAAAGGATATTATCAAGCTGGAGAGGGTTCAGAAGAAATTTACCAGGATGTTGCTGGGTGCGAAAGGTAAAGAAAGGCTGGGACTTTTTTTCCCTGGAGGGTAGGAGGTTAAAGAGGTGACGTTATAGAGATTTATAAAATAATGAGGGGTATAGATAAGGTGAATGTTAGTTGTCTTTTCCCTAGGATGGGGGATTTCAAGACTAGGGAGCACATTTCTAAAATGGGAGGAGAGTGATTTACGAAAGACCTGAGGGGCAAATTTGTTACAGAGTTGTTTGTGTGTGGAATGAACTCCCAGAGGAAATGGTGGCTGTGGGTACAATTACAATGTTTAAAATATATTTAGATAAATACATGAATGGGAAAGGTTTGGAGGGATATGGGCCAGGAGCAGGTTGGGCTGAAGGGTCTGTTTTTGTACTCTATGACTCTATGACTATGACTCTATGAAATAAATAGGATTCATTTCTAGAGGCACAGAATTGAAAAGCAGAAAAGTGATGTTAAACTTGTATCAGATCACACTTCAAGTTTCTGTGATCAGCCTGACCACTACATTATTAAAACGAGCTATAGAGGCACTGGAGAATATGCAAAATAAATCCACTGGGATGATCCCACAGCTGAGGGGTTACGCTCATCAGGAAAGATTGAACAGGCCGGAGGTCTTTTCCTTAAAATAGAGAGGGTGAGAGGTGACCTTTGAAGAAGTCTTTAAAGGTTTGCTAAGGCAGATGGAGAGCCAACATATCCACTTCTCTGTGAAACCAGAAATTGGTGTCATCTAGGTAAGACAGTCACTCATAAATCCAACTGGAGAATTCAGGAGAAACCGCCATACCCAGGGAGTGGGGAGAATGCAGAACTCACTACCATAAGAGAAGCTTTATTGAATAGCATGGATATATTCAAGGGAAAGCTGGGTAAACACATGAGGGTAAAGAAAGAAGTGGTATAAAGCCATAGAGTTATACAGTAGGAAAGCAGATCCCTCGGTCCAACTCTCCATGCCAACCAGATATCCTAAACTAATCTAGTCCCATTTTGCCAGAATTTGGTCCATATCCCTCTAAACCCTTCCTATCCACATACCCATCCAGATGCCTTTTAAATGTTGTAATTGTACCAGCCTCCACCACTTCCGCTGGCAGCTCGTTCCATACATGTGCCACCCCATATGTCCTTTTTATATCTTTTTCCTCCCATCTTAAGTTTATGCTCTCAAGACTTGGACGCACCTGCCTGGGGAAAAGACCTTGGTTATTCACCCTATCCGTGCCCCTTCATGATTTTATAAACCTCTATAGGGTCCCCCTCAGCCTCTGATGCTCCAGGGAATATGGCCCCAGCCATATTCAGCCTCTCCCTTTTGCTCAAACTGCCCAACCCTGGCAACATCCTTGTAAATCTTTTCTGAACCCTTTCAAGTTTCACAACATCATGGCAGGGAGACCATATTGAACATAGTATTCCAAAAGTGGCCTGACCAATGTCCTGTATATCTGCAATGACCTTCCCAACTCTTAGTCTCAATGCACTGACCAATGCAGGCAAGTGTACCAAATGCCTTCTTCACTACCCTGTCTACCTGCGACTCCACTTTCAAGTGTTAATGGGATAGGTTGAAAGAGAGGTGGGCAGATGCACCAAATGGCCTGTTCCCGTATTGATTTGAGGAGAAACCATGCCCATTGCCAGTTTACATTCCCAGGAACATCACTGTCTCTCCATCCCCATTCAGTTTAGGGAAGGCTACTCAACCAGAGAGGGCATACATAACTGTTCACTCACTTGAACAATGCGTTGAAGAACTCGGCTAATTTCCCCACCATCCCGACACGCTCATCTGTCTGACCCAGAGTCTTTGGAGGTGCAGGGATCATTGTGGGCAAGGGCAGGGAGGTTAGTCAGCTCTTGTAGAGTTTTGGGTTAATATGTGGGGTTTTTTTTGGTTCCCTACAGCTTGTCACGGGCCATATCTGACGGTGTACAGCGAGAATGCAATGAACGTGTTTGCAGTGAAGACTGGCGAGTGGATCCAGACCATTCCCCTGAAGAAAGTAAGGAGGCCGAGAAACTGGATGGGGGCGGGAGACGGGCAGAGAGCGGGGTATAAAATGAAAGAGCCGCCAACCCCAGAATCACTACGCTAGCTGGTTCACATTGGGAGGCCTCTGGGTGATTGGGTTTGGTCCTGTGATGGCCTGGTGCTGAATTAATTCACAGGTTTGAATCATTACAGGTTCGCCCCCTGAACTCGGATGGATCACTGAATCTCTCAGCAAGTGAGCCATACCGATTAATCTACTTACGCAGGAAGGAGGCCGGTAAGAAACGACCTGTCTGTTGACTTTAAGACATTGTTTTGACTCATTCAGATGAGGCTCTTTGTATGTCATTGAATAGAATCCCCACAGCGTGGAAGCAGGTCATTTGGCCCATCTGGTCTACACAGACCCTCCGAAAAGCAACCCGCCCAGACCCAGCCCTGCTCCCAACCCTATCCCTGCAACCCTGTATTTCCCACGGCTAATCCACCTATACCTGGATACGACTGGCAATTTAGCACAGCCAATCCACCCTAACCTGCACATGTTTGGACTGAGAGAGGAAACCGGAGCACCCAGAGGAAACCCCACACATGCAGGGAAAATGTACAAACTTCACAGGGACAGTCACCCAAGGGTGGGATTGAACCCGGGTCCTTGGCATGGTGAGGCAGCAGCGCAAACCACTGAGCCACCGTGCTGTGTGTCAAAGATTCCAACCAACTGAGATGGTCCTCTCTCTCTGTCTCTCTCTTTCTATCTCCGTCTCTCTCTCTCTCCATGTCT
>NW_025979887.1:0-5901 GCF_021869965.1 Rhincodon typus | reverse complement strand
ACCGCATCCCAAAACCAGTCCAGCTCGTCCCTGCCTCCCTAACCTGTTCTTCCTCCCACCTATCCCCTCCTCCCACCTATCCCCTCCTCCCACCTCAAGCCGCACCTCCATCTCCTACCGACCAACCTCATCCCGCCCCCTTGACCTGTCCGTCCTCCCTGGACTGACCTATCCCCTTCCTAACTCCCTACCTACACTCACCTTTACTGGCTCCATCCCCGCCTCTTCGACCTGTTTGTTTCCTCTCCACCTATCCTCTCCTCTATCCCTCTTCTATCCGCCTCCCACTCTCTCCCTATTTATTTCACAACCCCCTTCCCCTCCCCCTTTTCTGATGAAGGGTCTAGGCCCGAAACGTCAGCCTCTCTGCTCCTATGATGCTGCTTGGCCTGCTGTGTTCATCCAGCCCTGCACCTTGTTGTCTTTTTCATAGGGTGGGACTGTTTTCCGTGGAGAGGAGAAGGCTAAGAGGAGATTTGACCAACGTTTTCAAAATCATGAGGGGCTTTGGCAGAGTAGATCAAGAACCAGAGGGGAATAGTTTTTAAATACTTTGCAAAAGAAGTAAATTTGAGGTGAGGAAAACCTTTTTCTCACAGTGAGTAGTTACAGTATGGAATGCACTGTTTGAAAGTATGATGGGAGGTAGATTTAATGGAGGTATTCAGCTGAACATTGGATTATTATTTAATTGGAAACAAGTACAGGTTATGGGGAAATAAAGCAGGCGTTTGGCTATATGTTAAACTGTTCAGAAGAATAGTTCAGACATAATGGGACGAATGGCTGTGTCTTGCACCATAACAATTCTTTGTATGTAAAAATGCAATATGTAACTATAGGCCCATTACCAAGTAACTATAGACTCGTTAGCTTAACTTCTGTTGTGTGGAAAATGCTTGAATATATAATGAAGGAAGCAACAGTGGGACATCTTTATAGAAATTGTCCCATAGGGCAGATGCAGCATGGGTTCTAGAAAGGCAGGTCATGTTTAACTAATTTACTGGCATTCTTTGAGGACATTACAATCACGATGGACAGCGGGGAACGACCAGATGTGTTGTATCTGGATTTCCAGAAGGCGTTCAACAAGGTGTCGTACAGAAGACCGCTGCATAAGGTCAAGGTGCATGGTGTTGTGTAATGTGTTAACATGGATAGAAGTTTGCTTAACTAACAGAAAGCAAAAAGTTGGGATAAATGGGTGTTTTTCTTGTTGGCAACCCGTGGCTGGTGGTGTGTCTCGGGTCAGTTTTGGGACCGCAATTGTTTACAATTTACGTAGATGATTTAGAGTTGGGGACTAAGTGTAGTGTGTCATAGTTCACAGATGACACTTAAATAAGTGGTAGAGCAGAGTGTGCAGAAGACACTGAAAGTCTGCAGAGGGATATAGATAGGTTAATGAGTGGGCAAGGGTCTAGCATTGGAGTACAATGATGGTAGATGTGAGGTCATCCGCTTTGGTAGAGATAACAGCAAAATGAACTATAATTTAAATGTTGAAAAATTGGAGCATGCAGCTGTGCAGAGGACCTGGGTGACCTTGTGCATGAATCACAAAAAGTTGGTTTGCAGGTGCAGTAGCTAAGTAAGAAGGCAAATGGAATATTGTCCCTCATTGATAGAGGAATCGAGATTAAAAATATGTTGCAACTGTATAGGTTGCTGGTGAGGTGCCACACCTGAAGTTCTGTGTATAGTTTTGGTCTCCTTGCTCGAGAACAGATGTACTAGCAGTGGAGGGGGTGCAATGTAGGTTCACTAGAGTTGAGAGGATCGGCTTAAGAGGAGAAATTGAGTAGACTCGGACTATACTCATTGGAGTTTAGAAGAATGAGGGTGGTTCTTACATAAACAAATAAAATTATGAAGGGAAGGGAAGTGATAGGATGGAAACAGGAGGCTGTTTCCACTGGCGGGTGAAACTAGAACTAGGGGCATGGCCTAAAAATAAGGGGAAGCAATTTTAGGACTGAGTTGAGGAGAAACTTCTTCACCCAAAACGTTTGAATCTGTGGAATTCCTTGCCCAGTGAAGCAGTTAAGGCTACCTCGTTCAATGTTTTTAAGACAAAGATAGATTCTTGTACGGTAAAAGAATTAAGGGTTATGGTGAGCAGACAGATAAGTGGAGCTGAGTCCACGAAAAGATCAGCCATGATCATATTGAATGGTAGAGCATTGATGGGCCAGATGGCCTACTTCTGCTCTTCTTAGGTTCTTATGATTGACTTCATACAATTTATACCATGGGAAAACATAACTGAACTGAATTTACAAACAGAAACAATTATTTATTTTTTAAAAAGTATTTATTGAAGCCATTTTGGGAATTTTTTAATCCTGATTATTAAAATTGTCTCCGACATTGTAGGAACTGCAGATGCTGGAGAATCTGAGATAACAAGGTGTAGAGCTGGATGAACACAGCACATCCTCTGATGCTGCTTGGCCTGCTGTGGTCATCTAGCTCTACACCTTGTTATCTCTATTAAAATTGTCTCACCATTTTTTATGTGAACCGCAAAATCATGTGGTGCACATGACTGTCTGGGTAGCTTGAGTGCATTTGATCACGCTGGTTCTGGGTATAGCTGTAACTTGCACTCTGTTTTATGGATCTTATTTTCTGAAACTTGAATCAGGATGCTTTTGTACAATCAGAGTGCCTTAAAACCTGCTGAAATTTGGTTATGTCTAAAAGGAGTTGGGTCCTAGTCACGAGTAAATGAAAAGATGAACCCTTTGTCTGGAAGAATTTTTTGAATTTTTGTGCATGACAATATTTCGAAGATGAGCAGGGAAATTTTCCCTCATAGCCTGGCAATTTTTTTTTTATCTTGGTCAGCATCATGCAAGCAGATTATATGGTATCCCATTGCTGTTGTAGGAACATGCTGTGTGCAAATTGGTTGCTATGTTTTCTACAACAATGACTATACTTTTAAAGTATTTAACTACCGTAAAGTACATTCGGGCATCTGTGATTGTGACAGACCCTGTCACTGCAGTTTTGGCCTTTGAGTATTGCTAATTTTGCATCATCGTTCAGGACCATGCTTTCATCTATCAAGGCTTTAAGCTCTGAAATTCCCTCTTTCAATATTCCTGGTTCACTGGCTTCCTCCTTTGAGATGCTTCTCAAAACATATCTCTTTGATCAATCTTTTGGTTATTTGTTCTTATATCTCCGTATGTGGCTTGTTGTTGAATTTTATTTGAAAAGACTCTTGTAAAACATGGGATAACAAAGTGTGGAGCTGGATGAGCACAGCAGGCCGAGCAGGAAGGCTGATGTTTCAGGCCTAGATTTTTCAGATTTTCAGGCCTTCAGATTTTTCTGAAGAACGGTCTAGGCCCGAAACGTCAGCCTTCCTGCTCCTCTGATGCTGCTTGGCCTGCTGTGTTCATCCAGCTGTACACCTTGTTATCTCAGATTCTCCAGCATCTGCAGTTCCTGCTATCCTTGTAAAACATGGGGTGTTTTGCTATGTTAAAGGTTCCTTATTACTGAAAACATTTTATGAAAATGTATTCTTTCCAAATTTTATATGTCCTCTCTCTCTAATTACATTAAACTGTTTTCCAACTGGCTATGATCCTTCTGCTCCCCAGCACCAGCACCACCACCACCACCCAAACTCCAAAAATGGGAGATTGAAATGCCCGAATCTTCCATTCCTGGCCTCCTGTATATCTGCATCATTTTAAATTGCTCTGTTTTTTCAGCTGCCAAGGCCTAAGGTCTGAAATGCATTCTATGATACTTTGCATTTTTCATGTCTTCCTTTAGAAGAAACTACTTAAAACCAATATATTTGACCAGGATTTCTGGTTAGTTGTCGTAACATCTTTTTTTTGTATCTCCACCTCACATTTGTTGATAACTCTCTTGTGAAGTGTGTAGAACCTTAACTGTGCTAGGAATATTATATCAGTGCAAGTTTTCAGTTGGAAAAGAACTGGGAAGGAATCTTATCTCTGATCATCTTGCAGTATTTATGTTGCAAGTGCATGTATGGCGGTGTTGGTTGTGGAATTGATTGTTTGGTAGTATCTTCTGCTTTCTGTGACTTCCTTGGGTGAAAAAAAAATGTTACCTGTTATTGTTCCTGCCACCTGTTACTGTTCTGGCCTGCAGTGCAAGTGAGGCTACTAATGCTTGATAAGGGATTGGCGGGTAACATTAAACTTGATGGTTATTTTAAGGATCACACTTTTATTTGAGTTGCTGAATTTTTCCAAACTACAACTTCAATGCAAAATATTAAGTACATGAGCAGATCATAACTTTATGTACATTAAAAATTTTCTGATCTATGTTGTATAATAGTTACAGAAAGCAAATAGTATGATGCTACTTCATTTATTAATGCAATTGACTGTACAGTTATTTCTGAAAGTGGGTATAGATCTGTTTTACTTAAGTGCGTTTTTGGTATCCTGTGTGCAAAACTCATGACCTTGGCCCTTGACAGCACAAATACGGCAAATACTCTACTCATAGTACCCAGCTTCTGGATTTTTTGCTGGTCTTCAGAGTTCATTTGAGTGAATACAAAGTATCCTGTTAGATTTTAGTCTATTGAAAAGCTATCCAACTTAAGAGTTAAATTTGGGCGCACAGTCACTATTATTTTGACCTTGTATTGTAAAAATATACTTCCTAGAGAGAAAATGTATAAAAATATGTATTACCTTTGGTTAGAATGTTACAGCATAAACTGGATTTTGAAAGTTCTATTACTGATCATCATGCATAAGAATAAGTGCAAATTCCATCTATCGTCGTCCTTTTGAGTTTCCGATCTATGCCGAGTTCCAACTTATACAGTAGATGTATCTGGTTTTTCATTATGTTTTGAATGGATTAGAATGGTAAGATTGTCTGCTCTCTTTTTAATTCACAAGCCTTGTTTAGATTGTGAAATAGGTTGCCAGGATAGCACCACCCACACACAATGTTTTCTGCTATCAATAGGGAGGTTTTCCTGGTCCCTGTTGAGCTTTTGGGGGGGCCAAGATAGAGGCTGGTGATTTTTAGTTGTGCCTCTGTACCACTGATCTCAAAAACAGTGGTGCGGTTCTTTTCCATTGGGAATAGTGTTTGCTTGGTTCATGCTGATTGTAGTGCTTAGTGTCTGGTCGGCTGGTTTGCAATGTAGGGTTATGCTAACAGCATGGGTTCAAATCTTATACTGGCTGAGGCTACCGCGAAGATCCCACCCTTTCACCTCGCCTGTAGCCTGAGGTGTAGTCACCTCAGGTTAAACCTCCATCTCTCTCTGGTGCAAGAGAAGCCCTGTGGTCCTCTGGGACGATGGCGACTTCACTTTTGTCTTCATGGCTAAGAGAATTCTGCTAATTGCCTGAAAACTGAAACCCAACTTTTCACTACTCATACAGTTCAGGTTTGAGCAGAATGTTACAAGTAAATAGAACCTATTAACCAATGCATTTCTAGAATTGTTATGCAGGCATCATGACAGGATCTTTTGTTTAGTTTGTAGAATCTGTATGAACCAATTTCTTAGAACAGTGCATTCTAGAATTAATCAGTGAACAGGCTTTTTAAATTTGGTAATATGTATTGAGACCAGATGACTTTATAGTAAAGGATCCTGTAGTTAAGACAAATAATAACATGACACTCTTGAACTGAATGTGAAATTCTGAGAAAGTTAGGTCTTGTACCTAAATAAGGGACATCATAAAGTATGGAGACAGTCAGTTAACCTGGATTGAGAAAATGTGATAAAAGATAAGCAGTGACTGACATGAAATATCTCATTAAAATAACTCTTTAACAAAAATGTATTCCATTGAAAAAGAAAAGCTAATCATGCAGTATCCATGGCTAATGATGTTACCAAAATGAAAGAAAAGATGTACAATG
>NW_025979886.1:0-5902 GCF_021869965.1 Rhincodon typus | reverse complement strand
AATGTTAACTCTGTTTTTTCCTTCATAGATGCTGCCAGACCTGCTGAGCTTTTCCAGCAACTTTGTTTTGCAGCCAAGCCTACATTACCCTTTTGAATTGTGACATCACCACCAGAGCTCCGTCTCTGGATTCTGCTCTGTCCTGCTTCTGCCACTACTCTGACTGACTTTGATCCAGGCTTCCCTCTCAAGTATTTATCTGGAATCTCCTGCTGTTTGCTCCCACGTTCCCTTTGCTGTGCTCCTGCTGCCACCGCTCTGACTGCCATGTTCTGTCACGATAGGAAGTTTTCACCTTTAGAGCTAACGTGTTCTTGAAAACATTCAATGTTTTGGCCTCATCTGCTTTCTGTGGCAGAGAATTCCATAGCCTCATCACTCTGACTGAAGGCATGTCTCCTCATCTTGGGCTTGAATGGCTTACCCCATACCCTTAAACTGTGACCCTTGCTTCTGAATGTTGCAGTCATTGGGAACATTCTTCCTGTATTTATCCTGTCTAGCCCTACTAGAATTTTATAGGTTTCGGGGAGATCACCCCTCATTCTTCTAAAAACAAAATGGTCTACTGTTCAAGTGGATGAGGTGTACTTCAGAATTCTGTAAAATTAAAGTACTTTTGTAACATCTCGGAGTAAAAGATGTGCTTAATTGTTAAAGGCCTACTTTGTGAGGACATGTTGACAGTTTTTAACTATTTTCCAGTGACTTTTATGAAAAATCTTGCAGGTTGTCATTAACTTGGGATTGCTGTTTGCTGAGATGGAAGTGCAGGGCCGCGAGGCGCCCTCATTGGCGATGATACTAGTGAACAGTTTCCAACTTCTGTATGTGATGGATGCACTCTGGAATGAGGTATTTCCAATTCTCATTAATCATATTAACTTTTCAAATACTGACTTTCTGCTGCATCTTATGAATAGTGATGGTAGGCAGCAAGAAGCTTAGTGTTTGTGGCCTTTTGGAGGAGAAGACAGCCAAAGTTCTAAATGTGATCATTGATCATTGTTCCAACCACGTTAGATAGAAGTCTGTAGAAGACAGAATGCTAGGATGGCATCAGCATAGTCATAAATCCTTTTCATTCCTGTATTAACTAATGGGCTTTTCATGTCTAATAAAAAGTTGGTTCAGAGGAAGTGGGTGACCATTTGATGGAGTAATTAGTTTCTCATTAAGAATGAGGGAATACTGCATGTATGGATCATAGGTTTTCTTCGGACACTGTGGCTGGATAGATCTTTGAACTATATAAATTGAAGGTTCCTAATTTTATCCCTGATTGTTTGATGTTAGCTGCTATCATTGGAGGTGGTGGTCTAGTGGTATTAGACTATTAATCTGGAGATCCAGGTAATGTCCTGGGGACTTGGGTTCAAATCCTGCCTGAGATGGAATTTGAATTCAATAAAAATCTAGAATTAAGTCTAATGATCACGAAACCATTGCTGATTATTGGGAAAACCACATCTGGTTCACTAATGTCCTTTTTAGGAAGGAAATTGTCATCCTTATCTGGCCTACATGTGACTCCAGACCCACAGCAATATGGTTGACTCTCAACTGCCTGATGGGCAATGGATGTTGGACTAGTCAGAGATGCCCACATCCTGTGAATGAATACAAATAAAAACATAAGATGAGAAGGGCTGCTCCTCAGTGCCTTGGCTTAGGCTAAAAAGAAATTCTACAGTATACCCTCCTTGCAGCTTACTTGTGCCACTTGTAAAATGCGTTTGTCCAGTTGTTGGGTTAAGATAGGACTTTGCTCAGGTAGGATGCTTTTCAAAGGTTTAGTCTGCTGTCAGCACTTGCTGTAAGTTCATGTAGCTTAAACGGCTGCTGAGGCCTGGTACCTCTACTGCTACCTCAGCAAGGAGACATACAAACATATAAATTAAGTGCAGGAGTAGGCCATTCAGCCCCTCAAGTGTGCTCTGTAATTTGATTAGATTTGTTTGTGGCCTCAACTCTACATTCCCATATACTCTCTATAACTCTTGACTCCCTTGTCAATAACAAATCTAGTTAACTTGGTTTAAAAAGTATCATTGACCCAGCCTCCACTGCTGTCTTGGAAGGAGTTTCAGCAATCCTTGGGGGAAAAAAATTCACATGATTATAATCCTAAATAGGAGACCCCTAATGTTTAAACTATAATCCCTTAGTTCTGCTCTCTTGCTCTGTGTGTGTGTGTGTGTGTGTGTGAGTGAGACAGAGAGGAAATGGCCTTCTTGGCTTCCATTTTGTTGCATGTCTCAGATCACTTTTTGCACTTCTAAATGTCAGTGGGTGCAGACTGAACTTGGCCATCAACTTGGAATGGGGACCGTGGTTGAAAATTATGGATCTTGACTGTTTCATCATGGCTTTACTTCAGATTGCAGGATTAATTCATCTCGAGAGTTTCCTGTTCTCACTTTTCTTGTTTTTCAACACAGACAGCAATTCTGACCACCATGGATATTGTGCATGACGGATTTGGATTTATGCTGACGTTTGGAGATCTGGTCTGGGTACCGTTTGTATACAGTCTACAGGCTTTCTACCTGGTTAATCATCCGAATGAACTGAGTTGGCCAGTAGCTCTTGCAATCATTGCACTCAATAGTAAGAGCATTTAAAGAACTTTTCGTCAGTATTTTTTTGCTTTCTAATGACCAAATGCAGATATAGAGCTTTGTTACCACTGTGGAATTGATCATTCCAGCTGTCAGATGTTGTATGGTTGATGATGTTTGTTGTGTTACAGCTGTTGGTTATATCATATTCCGAGGGGCTAACTCGCAAAAGAATGCTTTTAGAAGGAATCCTCATGATCCAAAACTGGCACGTATGTACCAAGGGTCTTTGTGTGTGTGTGTGTGTGTGTGTGTGTGTGTGTGTGTGTGTGTTGTCTGTGTGTGTCAAAGGTGGGCCATTAATTCCATCAATATAAGCCATTGTAAATGAAAATTTATTATTTGTGACAAAAATATTTTACTCGTCATACTTTTAACAAGTCTTTATATTAAATATGTAACAAACTTAAAGCTTTAGTTTAATTTAAGTATTTGTGTGTGATTCCCATGGGTAGTTTTACATGAAAGTAATTCAGTTTGCAGCTTGTATGATCTGTTGCATTTCACGTAATACATTCCTAGGAAGTCATGGACAAATGGCCTATTACTGCTCCCAAATCATAGGTTTCTGGCTTTTTAAGCAGCAATTTATACATAGAAAATCGGAGCGATAGTAGACAATTTGGCTTCTTGAGCCTGCTCCACCTAAATAGGCTGACTAGTCTACTTAGGAACATAGGCGAAGGAATAGGTCGTTCAACCCCTAGAGACTGTTCTGCCATTCAGTGAGATCATGGCTGATCTGTGGTCCAAGTCCATATACCTGCCTTTGGCCCATATCCCTTAATTTCTTTGCTTAACAAAAATTTATCTATCTCAAGTCTAAAAGTAACAACTGGTCCAGCATTGACAGCTGTTTGTGGAAGAGCATTCTGGAAATCTACCATCATTTTTTTATGTGGAAGTGCTTCCTGACATCTCTCCTCTCCTGAACAGTCTGGCCCTAATTCTCAGACTATGCTCCCTAGTTCTAGAATCCATCAACCAGTGGAAAAAGTCTGTCTTTATCTACCCTAACTCTTCCTGTTCATATCTTGAAGATTTCATTCAGATAATCTCTAAACCTTTTAAATTCTAGAGAAAATGGGCCTAATTTGTATAATCTCCCCTCATAACTTAAACCCTGAAGTTCTGGTATCATTCTTGCCACTCTATGGTATACTCCATCCAGGGCTAATATATGTCCTTCGTAATGTATGGTGCCCAGATCTGCTCTCTTTTCTCTAGGTGGGGTCTAACTGGGGTTTTGTATAGCTGCAGCATAACATCGACATTTGTATCTAGTCCACTAGATATAAAGGCCAGCGTTCCATTAGCTGTCTTGATTACTTTCCACACCTGTAACATTTTCAAGATCTGTGCACCTGAACCCCCAACTCTGGACATCCAACATATTTGACTTTATACCATCTAGAAAGTACCTGGATCTATCTTTTTTTTTTTTTGGTTAAGTGAATAGCCTTATACTCTGCTTACATATAGACCTTGCACAATTATAAATGTGTTCTTTGTTATAATTGTTTTTCCTTCAGATTTAAACATTATTCCCACAGCAACTGGGAAGAGCCTGATTGTTTCTGGATGGTGGGGATTTGTCCGTCACCCAAACTACCTGGGTGACTTGATTATGGCTTTGGCTTGGTCTCTGCCCTGTGGTAAGTAGGAAACTGTTACATCAAAGATTTAATTAAGTTGTATTGAGGAACCA
Source organism: Rhincodon typus (assembly GCF_021869965.1). Taxonomy (NCBI): domain Eukaryota; kingdom Metazoa; phylum Chordata; class Chondrichthyes; order Orectolobiformes; family Rhincodontidae; genus Rhincodon; species Rhincodon typus. The sequence goes on along the minus strand of NW_025979886.1, from coordinate 1,573 downwards.
AATTGAGAGGTTCATCAATCAAGTTGCTAACCTCCTCCTGAAGTTGCTCAGTCCCTGGTTGGAAATCAAACTAAAGGTTTGAGGGTAGTTAAGTAGAATGCCAGACAATTTGTAAAGCATGTTAGTTGTTCCGATGCTATTTTGTATCATAGAGAGCAACTCACGTGAAACTTTAACATTAATCATTTAAGGTGGTTGGCGCTTTTGGAAAGGAAATGGGAGAAAAACATCGGAAGATCTTTGCCCAGAAGATTAATAAGAGACTTCTGGTCCCATGATCAATTAGGAGGGAAAGAAAAGAATATTTACTGGAAAATGGATTGCGTGATGTCACCATTTATGCTTCGCAGGGTTTGGGACACCAAGCCACCATCTTATTTTCTAATCCATGAAAACATTGCATAGTGTGGAGTTAGCTAGCTGCTACAGTCAGGCTATTCAATCAGGGCCTACAGAAAGGGAAGTCTTAAGGAAAATTTATGCATGATTCTGTTTCCCTGCAGTCATTTCTATCTGGATGTCTTTTTATCTGCGTCTGAGAATTGTTGATAACTACCTGTAATCCAAACTGATAGTTAGGAAAGTGGAGATTTGCTGGTAGCTACCATACTCTACTTGCCCTGTGGTACACATGTTGATGTCTTAAACTCTCAGACAAATGTCTAACACAAACTGTTGTTTTTTGGGTGGTGTAGGGTGCTGATGATCTTACCATTTGACATGCTACTTTGACAGCTTCACAGAAAACTTGAGGACATTTTGGACATTGGAGTGACTTTTAAAATTTCTTAACATAAATATATTTCATGGGATGTCGGTGTAGGGATGCTAGGCCAGTATTTGTTTCCACTTTTGAGTGGTGGTGAGTTGACTTGCTCAGCTGCAGTCCATGTGCTGTAGATTCTTCCACAGTGGTGTTAGGAAATATCAAGCCATGCCATATTCTGAGTAAATAGCAGAGCAGACTCTGGATCTGAATCGCCTACTTCTGCTGCAGCATCTTATGGTCTTTTATGATGGAGGGAAGGTCATTCATGAAGCAGACGAAGATAGTTGGGCCTAGGACACACCTGAGGAGCTGGGATTCTTGTGGAGCAATGCCAAGTGTGTCCTTACCTCCGAGCCAGAAGGCCTGCGTTCAAGTTCCACCTGCTCCAGAGCCATGCAAAAACATCACTGAACATTTTACTTAGAAATATCTATTGAGGTTGGTTGGCTTGCCGAGCTGGTTTGTTGTTCAGCAGACGTTTCATTACCATGCTGTGTAACATCATCAGTGCAGCCTCCAATGAAGCGTCGGTGTGTTTTCCCGCCTGGTTTTTAAACTCTGGAGTCCGTTGAGCTGGATTGCCTCACTTCTGGTTTTCCTTCGTAGTGGAGTGTATATGGGGTCAAGTTCTGTGTTTATTAATGGCTTTCTTCATGGAGTGCCAGGCTTCTAGGAATTCCCGTGCCTGTCTCTGCTTAGCTTGTCCCAAGATTTTGGTGTTGTCCCAGTCAAATTGGTGGTTCTCCTTATCCATGTGGATTGAGATGAGCGAGTATTGGTCGTGTCTTTTTGTAGCCAGTTGGT
>NW_025979885.1:0-5902 GCF_021869965.1 Rhincodon typus | reverse complement strand
GGAATGTCACTGATTCTAATGGAATGTCACTGTTTCTAATGGAATGTCACTGTTTCTAATGGAATGTCACTGTTTCTAATGGAATGTTACTGATTCTAATGGAATGTTACTGTTACTAATTGAATGTTACTGATTCTAATGCAATGTTGTTGTTTCTAATGGAATGTGACTGTTTATAATAGAAGGTTACAGTTTATTGTGAAGGGAATTGAGTACAAAAAAGGAAGGGTACGCAGCAAATCTCAAGGGCATTGATGAGATAATGTGTACAGTAAGGTCACGGGAAGCAATTCAGAGAGGATTTACCAAACTAATCCCTGGAATGGATGAGTTGTCTTATGTGGAAGGGTTGGACAGGCTGGGCTTAGATCCACTGGAGTTTGGAAAAGTAAGGGATGACTTGACTTAAGTAAATAAGATCCCAAGACATCTTGACAGGGTGGACGTAGAAAAGGTGTTCTTTCATAAGGGACAGTCTAGAACTAGAGGTTACTGTTTGAAAATAGGAGGCCACTCATTTAGGATGGAATTGAGGAGAATTCATTTTGCTCAGAGAGCCACGACTCTTTTGAACTCTCATTCTGAAAAGGCAGTGGCAGCAGAGTCTTTGAATATTTCTTAAAGCAGAGGCAGATGGATTCGTGATAAGCAAGAGGGCAAAAGGTTATCGGGGATAGGCCGCAATGTGTATCTATCGGATCAGCCATAATCTTATTGAATGGCAGAGCAGGCTCAAGGGGCCTCCTTCTGCTCTTAGTTCTTATATTTGACCTTTTGAGCCTGCTCCACTATTCAATAAGATCACAGTTGATCTGGTTTTGATCATTCTTTCCTGCCTGTTCACCCATAACCCTTGACTCTGTTGTCTATCAAAACTCTGCCTAACTCGGCCTTGAATATATCCCATGACCTGGCCTCCAATGCTGTCTGGGTAAGAGAATTCAACAGACTCCCAACCCTCTGAGAGAAAAAGTTCTCCTAATCTATATCTTAAAAGGCTCCTAAACTACATAAAAACAGTAAGAACTGTGGATGCTGTAAATCAGAAACAAAAACAGAAGTTGCTGGAAAAGCTCAGCAGGTCTGGCAGCATCTGTGAAGAGAAATCAGAGTTAATGTTTCAGGTCTGGTGACCCTTCCTCAGAACTTCCTCCAGGAGCTGGGGAAACCTATAGAGGTGCATAATATGACAACAGGGTGGATAGAAAGGTACTTTTCTTCCATTAATAGAAGGGTCAATAACCAGGGGGTGCAAATTTAAGGTAAAATGTAAAAGCCTGAGAACAGTTGAGAACAAGTTTTTTTCCACTCATTGGATAGTGGGAGTCTCACTGCCTGAGTAGGTAGTGGAGTCAGAAACTCTTGTAACATTTCAACATGTCTTTAGCTAGTCACTTGCATTGCCACAGCCCCCAGGACCATGGGCTAAAAGCTGGGAAATTGAATTTGTGTGGTCAGATCTGTATTGTTAAGGTGGATACAATGGGCCAAATGGCATTCTTCAGTGCCGTAAACATCTATGAGTCTGTATTTCCAAGTCAGAATGGTCAGGTGAAAGGGAGAGAGGAAATTAAACAATACAATGGTTAAGGAAAGGTTATTAAGAAAATTGTTATAATTAAAGACTGACATGTCTCCAGGGAAATTACTGGAATCATAGAATCGCTACAGTGTGGAAGCAGGCCATTTGGCCCATTGAGTCCTCACCAACCTCTCCAAAGAGCATTCAACCTGGGTATCCAGGTGCAATTCCACCCTGGTGCAACTATCTGTGTGGAGTTTGCACATTCTGCCCATGTCTGCATGCGTTTCCTCTGGGTGCTCCGGTTTCCTCCCACAGTCCAAAGATGTGCAGGTTAGGTGGATTGGCCATGCTAAATTGCTCCATAGTGCCAGGGATGTGTAGGCTAGGTGGGTTAGCCATGGGATATGCAGGGTTACAGGGATGGGGGTTGGGGGTGGGGGGCCGGTGGTGCTGGGGTTATGTCTCGGTGGGATGCTCTTCAGAGGGTCAATGTGGACTCAATGTGCTGAATGGCCTGCTTCCACTGTATAGGGATTCTATGATTCAGTGGCCATTCTTCTCGTTTGGTAGCAATAATTCCTCTCTATCTACCCACTTGAAGGACCCCTTCCCTTTGGTGAGGAGGGTTGAACTTAATTACAGCAAGCGGATGATTAATGTCAGCTTGGTAACTATGGGCACGGTGCCTTTGAGGTAACAGAGAAGCTCAGGCTTGGAAACTGTAGGATGATAATTAAGGATCAATTATTGACATTTTACTCACAGGTAGCTTGAAAGAAAACAGAAGGACCTTCCTTTATTATTCATGACTGTGACTGTTGGCTCTCTCAACCTTTTACTTCACTTATTAAGAGGGATCAGCAGTTCCTGAGGAAGCTATTGGTGCACCATTGGTCAAACGGAAAGTTCAACTGAGTTCAAACCCCAGAACCAACTCCCCACCCCCACCTGGCAGAGCTACTTTGAAAAAGAAAACAGCTTGCCAATTGGATGCAAATTGGCTTAATGGCAAGAAACAGCATGGTGGCGGAGGGTTGTTTTTCGGACAGGAAGCCTGTGACTAGCAGTGTTCTGTAGGGATCGGGCTGGGTCCTCCTTTGTTTGTCATTTATACAAATGATTTAGATGAGAATATTGAAGGCATGGTTAGTAGGTTTGCATGTGTCACCAAAATTGGTGGTATCTAAGATTACAAAGAAGATCTTGATCAATTAGATCAATGGGCTGAGGGAGGACAGGATTTATCCAATTAAAAGTAGGGCCTTGGGTAGTGTTGTAGAACAGAATGACCTAGAGGTTCATGTACATAATTCTTTGAAGTTTGCGTCACAGGTAGACAGGGTGGATAAGAAGGCGTTTAGCATACTTGCCTTAATTGCTCAGACCTTTTGAGTGTAGGAGTGTGGGACACTATGTTGAGGTTGTACAAGAGGAGGTCATGGCCAAGTGGTATTATTGCTGGACTGTAAATCCAGACCCAGATAATGTTCTGAGGACCTGGGTTCAAATCCCTCCACAGCAGATGGTGGAATTTAAATTCAATAAAATATCTGGAATTAAGAGTCTAATGATGACTGTGAATCCATTGTCAATTGTTGGGGAAAAGCCCATCTGGTTCACTCATGTCCTTTAGGGAAGGAAACTGCCATCCTTACCTGGTCTGGCTGACATGTGACTCCAGACACACAGCCAATGTGGTTGACTTTAAAACTGCTTCTGGGCAATTAGTCATTGGCAATAAATGCTGCCCTCATCCTGTGAATGAATAAAGGAAAAGAAAGGAGATGTTGGTGAGGCCTCCCCTGGAGTATTGTGCAGTTCTGGTTGCCCTCTTATAGGAAGGAGATTATTAACCTGGAGAGGGTTCAGAAGAGATTTGCCAGGAATGGAGGAATTTGAGTTATAAAGAAAGGCTGGATAGGTTGGGACTTTTTTCACTGAAGTATAGGACATTGAGGGGTGACCTTATAGAGGTTTATAAAGTCACGAGGAACATAGATAAGGTGAATGGTAGGTGTCTTTTCCCTAGAGTTAGGGATTTAAAGACTAGGGGGCATATTTTTAAGGTGAGAGGAGAAAGATTTAAAAAAGACATGATGGGCAGTTTTTTTACACAGAGAGTGGTTTGCATGTGGGATGAACTTTCAGAGGAAGTGGTGGATGCAGGTACAATCACAACATGTAAAAGACATTTGGATAAGTACATGAATAGGAAATGTTTGGAGGGATATAGTCCAAATGCGGGCAGGTAGAGACTAATTTAGTTTGGGATTATGGTCAGCATGGACTGATCGGACCGAGGGGTCTGTTTCCATGCTGTGTGACTCTATGACTAATAAGGGACCCCTCCAACCGTCTCTGGGTTTACAGCTGAACCAATCCCCTGCCAGACTGACCCAGAGCTTGCCACTCTCGCATTGGCCAGATGTAGGGATCTTGCTGTGTGTGAATCAGCTTTGTGTTGGACCTTCCACCTGCAGCAGCGCCGGCGTTTCCCAAAATGGAAAGCAGGCTTCTGGGACATCCTGAGGTCATTACTGAAATGCAAGGCTTTGTTTTTTGTTTGTTTGCTTTGCATTGGGTACCTTTGCAAAGGGTATATGGTGGCATAATGAACATCAATATAAAGTCATGACCTTATAGCTGTACAAGACATCGGTGAGGCTACTTTTGGAACACTGTGTACAATTCTGGTTGCCCTGCTATAGAAAGGATTTTGTTAAACGAGAAAAGGTGCAGAAAGCATTTACAAAGATGTTGCCCTGGTTGTAAGGTTTGAGCTATAGGGAAAGGCTGGGGCAATTTGCCCTGCAGCATTGGATGCTGAGGGGTGATCTTATAGAGGTTTCTGAAATCATGAGGGGCATGGATAGGGTGAATAGCCATGGTCTTTTCCCAGGATAGTGGAGTCCAAAACTAGAGGGCAAAGGTTTAAGGTGATAGGGGTAAGATTTGAAAGGAACCTGAGGGGCAACTTTTTCACGCAGAGGATGGTGAGTGTATGGAATGAGCTGCCAGAGGAAGTGGTGGATACAATCACAACATAAGTGGTACAATAACAACATTTAAATGGCATTTAAATGAATATATGATTGAGAAAGGTTTAGAGGCCAATGCTGGCAAACAGGACTAGTTTAGTTTGGGATATCTGGTCAGCATAGATGAGTTGGACCAAAGGGCCTGTTTCCATGCAGTATGACTCTATGACTCTATAAGATTATGTCAGTGTGACTGAGGAGACCTTAAGGTAGATTAGCTTTACCAATGCCCATCAGGGAGGGAAGTCTGGCCTAAAGGGGACTCCAGACATTGCAGGAAAGACCAACATCCATTGCCCATCCCTAACTGCCTCCCCTTGAACTTACTACAGCCATTTCAGAGGGGGAGTTGGGAGCCAGCAACATTGCAATGGGCCTGGAGTCACGTATAGGTCAGACCAGGTAAGGTGAACCAACTGAGAGGGAGAGAGTTTGAGTGAGAGTGTAGGAACAGCAATATCATTTCAACACAGGGAGGGGAAAGGGTGGAAGCAAGTGTAATCCAAGCCATCGACAAATAATTGGATCAATGTTCTGAGGGGATTGAGCCCACAAGCCTGTGGGGAAGAGCAGGGAGAGTGGAACAAATTAATCCGGGGGAGGTGGTAGCACACTGATAGTGTCACTGGACTAGAAGTCTAGGTGAAGATTTTGCAGTCATGGTTTCAAATCCCACCTATTCCCAGATGGTGGAGTTTACACTCAGTGCATACACCTGTCTTAATTGTGGATAGACATTATTAAAAACAAAACCCATCTGTAGAGCTCCTGTGGTAATGCCTGTACCTCTGAGCCTGGAGGCCAGTGTTCAAATCTCACCAGCCCCAGAGGGTGTACCATAACAACTCTGACCGGGTTGATTAGAAATTAGTGGGCTTCTTTTTAACTAGTAATGTCCTTTAAGGATGGAAATCTGCCTCCCTTATCCAGTTGGACCCACATGTGACTCCAGACACCACAGCCAATGCAGTTGGCTCCTTTCCGCCCGCTGAAATGACTGATTAAGCCTAAAGTGATTAGGAATGGGGCATCAAATACCAGTCTTGCCCAGTGATGCCTACATCCCGTGTCAAAATAAAGGCGTTGGGGACGGAAGGAAGTTTTTGGTCAGTTTTACTAAGGAGCAGTGATGTCGCAGAAAGTGCGAGCAGTGGGATCCAGCCACAGTTCTCATTCTGACCAGTAGGGGGGAGCAGACTCTCACTGAATGCATCTCACCCGCTGTATAGCACATGCAGAGATAGTAGGAACTGCAGATGCTGGAGAATCCGGGATAACAAGGTGCAGGGCTGGATGAACACAGCAGGCCAAGCAGCATCATAGGAGCAGATGATGCTGC
>NW_025979884.1:3203-5902 GCF_021869965.1 Rhincodon typus | reverse complement strand
GTCAGTCAGTCACACTGGTGTACCCGTCAGTCAGTCACACTGGTGTTCCCGTCAGTCACACTGGTGTACCCATCAGTCACACTGTACCCGTCAGTCAGTCACACTGTACCCGTCAGTCACACTAGTATACCCATCAGTCACATGGTCACTCATTTCAGACAGCCACCCTGGATGATGTGCATTCAGTGACTCTCTCTCAGACTGAAGCTCATACACTCACCGTCCCTGTGGGGAGTCCATGACAATCTGGAACCCCAGGCTACTGCTCTGGGAACAATGCGTTCGAATCCCATCCCAACAGAGGGTGGAATGTGGATCCCAGAGAGATCTGGACCAAAAATCTGGCCTCATGGCAACCGTTGTCGACCATTAGAAAAAACCCATGTGGTTCACTGATGTCGTTCAAGGAAGTAAATCTGCCGCCGTCCTTACCTGGTCTGGCCCTACATGTGACTCCAGGCTCTCAATAACACGGCCACCACAGAGCCAGCCTCACCAGTGATACCCACAACCCACAGTGAACAAATATTAAAACAAATTCTCTCCTGCACACTCATTCACCAACACACACCCAAACAGAAATGGACAAAGACTAGGGCACAGCCTGGAGCTAAAGAGCTTGCTCAATGTGCATTTGAAGTCTTCTCAATCTCACGGCGATGTCTACGAGATCCAAAACGTTAACTCACTTTTCTCTCCCCACTGACATGGATGATGTTCTCCAGCTACTTTGTTTCAGATGCGGAGCTGGGCATTTAGAAATCAGAGGCCATTCGGCCCAGCGAGTCTGCGCCAACCCTCCAAAGACTATTCCATTCCTATGCCCACATTTCCCACAGCCATTCCACCCTGACCTGCACATCTTTGGACTGTGGGAGGAAAGCCACGCAGACACGGGGAGAATGTGCAAACTCCCCACAGACAGTCGCCCGAAAGTGGAATCTAACCCGGGTCCCTGGTGCTGTGAGGCAGCAGCGTTAACCACTGATCCACCGTGCCACCCTAGTTTTTCTCCCAGGTCCAGACAGTGTGAAGCATTCTCACTGTATTGATATCAGAGATGGTTGGTGCAAGTGGGGCAAGGGAGATCCGAAAAGAAAATAAAGATTATGAAATGGAGAAATGGGTGTTTGTGCGGTGAGAGGATAGGATCAGAATATCGCTCCCTGAGAACATGGGGGAGGTGGATGAAATCACAGCATGCACAAAAAACTGGAGAATTACCTATGGAGGACAAAATTGGACAGAGCGGGGAAGGTGTAGGGAGTGGCTCGGGAATCTCTAACAGAGAGCGAGAAAACTCACTATGGTCTAAAATGCCTCCAACGCTGTTACAACAGTTCTATAGGACCATAATAGAGGGAAATGGGTCACAGAGAGACAGACAGTGAGGCAGGGTGGGGAAGGTCAGAGAGAGAGAGAGAGATGGAGAAATGGGTCACAGAAAGAGAGAGAGGGAGAAATGGATCATAGAGAGAGAGAGGGAGAAATGGGTCACAGAGAGAGCGAGAGGGAGAAATGGGTCACTCAGAGAGGGAAATGGGTCACAGAAAGAGAGAGGGAGAAATGGGTCACAGAGAGAAATGGGTCACAGAAAGAGAGAGGGAGAAATGGGTCACAGAGACAGAGAGAGAGAAACATGGGTCACAGAGAGAGAGGGAGAAATGGGTCACAGAGAAAGAGAGGGAAACATGGGTCACAGAGAGAGAGAGGGAGACATGGGTCACAGAGAGAGAGAAAAATGGGTCACAGAGAGAGAGAGGGAGAAATGGGTCACAGAGAGAGACAGGGAGACGTGGGTCACAGAGACAGAGGGAGACATGGGTCACAGAGACAGAGGGAATAGGTCAAAGGGGGGAATGGGTCAGAGAGAGAGGGAGGTGGGAAAATGGGTTCAGAGACAGAGAGCTGGGGGTAAGGCTGAGAGAGAGAGTTTTTAGCAGAAATATGTAGGAGGAGATTTTGATCATCCACATGGACCATGCAGTTTAACTAAATGGTTGCTGTATTTTAAGAGGTACTTAGCTGCTCCGCCAACACTCTCTTCATCTTGCCATTGGCACCACAGGTTGCCTGTGTTTCAATGATGTTCCCAACAATGTAACATGCAAGTGCGAGGTGAGGGGATCAAGAGTGCTTGAGTCTGGAACATACTGGGGGAAATGTGGTGGAAGCAGGTTCAGTCAAGATATTCAACAGGCCTCTTTCCTGCCCATCCCCTAAACTCTGTCAATGCTACCCAAGCCAGGTTGGCCCTGGGTACTGGGGGGTCTCAATTAGTCTGAGACAGCCATCATAACAGTGCCACAGCAGAGTGCAGCTTACTTTGTGGCTGACAGTTTGTGCAGTAGCTTTACAACAGAATGCAGCTGAGACAGCCAGTTTGAGAGAGCACTGACATAAGTTACAATGGCAAGGAGATCCGGGCACAGGAAAGGTGCATTGAGGCGAGGGTTGGGAGGTAACAGGATAAACACACCATTCTCTGTCAGCAATGTAAAAACAGCAAAAGGAATTCATTCAAAATTATACACAGGTGTATGTACAAATTGGTCGAAGAACTTGACATAAGTTGAGGTGCAGACTTGCAAGAACATTGACCTAGAAACACACATACCGAGACACACACACACACTCACACAAACTGTCAGATACAAATACACAGACACATGCTTACACACACACACACACACACACAC
>NW_025979884.1:1101-1258 GCF_021869965.1 Rhincodon typus | reverse complement strand
ACACAGACAAATGCTTACACACACACACACGTACACACACACACACACACACACACGTACACACACACACACACGTACATACACACACACACAAACGGTCAGATACAAATACACAGACAAATGCTTACACACACACACACGTACACACACACACACA
>NW_025979884.1:0-215 GCF_021869965.1 Rhincodon typus | reverse complement strand
ACACAGACAAATGCTTACACACACACACACGTACACACACACACACATATACACACACACACACACGGTCAGATACAAATATACAGACATATGCTTACACACACACACACGGTCAGATACAAATACACAGACACATGCTTACACACACACACACACGGTCAGATACAAATACACAGACACATGCTTACACACACACACACGGTCAGATACAAATA
>NW_025979883.1:0-5903 GCF_021869965.1 Rhincodon typus | reverse complement strand
GCACTGTCGGAGGGTCAGTGCTGAGGGAGCGCCGCACTGTCGGAGGGTCAGTGCCAAGGGAGCATCGCACTGTCGGAGGGTCAGTGCTGAGGGAATGGGCACTGTCGGAGGGTCAGTGCCAAGGGAGCATCGCACTGTCGGAGGGTCAGTACTGAGGGAATGGGCACTGTCGGAGGGTCAGTGCTGAGGGAGCGCCGCACTGTCGGAGGGTCAGTACTGAGGGAATGGGCACTGTCGGAGGGTCAGTGCTGAGGGAAAGCCGCACTGTCGGAGGGTCAGTGCTGAGGGAGTCGGCACTGTCAGAGGGTCAGTGCTGAGGGAATGGGCACTGTCAGAGGGTCAGTGCTGAGGGAGCGCCGCGCTGTTGGAGGGTCAGTGCTTTCTATGCTCACAATGAGGATGGTGCTGAAGTTCTTGCTGCAGTACAGTAGCTCTTTCACTAGAGGGTACAAACAGCCAATTGTGAGAGTCTATTCTCTCGGTGTTAAACGTAACTACAATTTTGAGCTAAAAATGGGATGGAAACAGAAAATTTTCATGAAAACAACAACAGGAAGTTATGGTTTAAAAACCACTTCTAAACAGATGAGCCTTGATCATGTGTGGTGCCCAGTTTTCCTGTGTGCCTTCTCTCTGAACAGAAGGTGTGAATGTCTGTGTGTTTTACACTGAGTCTGCTGCACCCTGATTAACAGCGACCTGTCTGTGTTTCACCCCCCCAGGGAAAATCTGTGCACACCCCAACAGCAAACTACTGGCACTGTTCATGCCGAGCAATGCTTAAAGACTTGTGTGTTTCTCTGAGTTCCCTCGTGGTACCCAGGAAACCCAAGTGACTTAAGTGTACATGTCTGCACCAGGGGTGAGGAGATGGCCTAGTGGTATTATCACTGGGCTGTTATTTCAGAGACCAAGCTAATGTTCTGGGGACCCAGGCTCAAATCCTACCCCAGCATTGAATTTGAATTTGAATTCAATAAAATATCTGGAGATTAAGCATCGGACTGTGAATTCATTGTCCAAAAAAAAATCCATTTACTGCCCCTTTAGGGAAGAAAACTGCCATCCTTACCTGGTTTGGCCTACATATGACTCCAGACCCACAGCAATGTGGTTGACTCTTAACTGAGCAATTGGGGATGGGGCAATAAATGCTGGTCTGGCCAGAGATGCCCTCATCCTGTTAATGACTTGATGGGCTGAATGACTTTGTAGTCAGTGGGTCAGTAACAAGGGGCATCGTTTCAGAGTGAAAGGCAGGAGATATTGAGCGTGGGGGGTGGAGTGGGTTTGAGGAACGATGTTTTACCCAGAGAATGGTGGTGGGGGGGTCTGGAATAAAGATGTGCGGATGCTGGAAATCAGGAACGAAAACAGAAATTGCTGGAAAAGCTTCGCTCGTCTGGCAGCATCTGTGGAGAGAAATCAGAGTTAATGCTTTCAGGTTGAGTGACCCTTCTTCAGAAATCAATTAAAGAGTTTAAGAGGGGATACTGGTCTCTATTGCTTTAAGAGCTGGGAGGTGATGTCGGAGCTGTACGGGGCTTTGGTAAGGCCACAACTGGAGAACTGTGTGTAGTTCTGCTTCCCGTGCTATAGGAAGGATGTGATTGCACTGGAGGGGAGGAGGGTGCAGAGGGAGAGTCAGCAGGATGTTGCCCTGGGATGGAGCGGTTCAGCAATGAAGAGAGACTGGCTAAGCTCAACTTGTTTTTTTTTTTGGAGCAGAGAAGGTTGAGGAGGCAATTTGATTAGGGTTCTGTGGTTAGCACTGCTGCCTCAGTTATGGGGGATGGGTCTGGATGGGATGCTCCAAGGGCTTGTTGGGCCAAAGGGCCTGTTTCCACACTGTAGGGATTCTATGAAAAATGGTTCTCCTTACCAAACTATTGCTGCACACATCCCCATGGTCCTGGCACAGCCTCTCCTTTCCCAGATATCGCTTTTAGATTCTTGTTCACTCTTGTAGTTTTCATTTCTCTTCCGTTCTGTGGCTGGGATTTTTAGCGCATTTCATAAGCTTCAATTTTCTCCCACAGATCGCTATTGTCCAGGGGTTTTATGAGAGGGAGAAGGAGGGTGGGCAAGACTGAACTCATCCAGACCATTTTTTCCAGTTACAATCTTGTGCTTCCTTGCTGCTCACAGGTCCCTCACCTTCACAATATTACTTCTGCATCCCTCTGTGCGCTTCAGTATTGAGGCTGTTGACTCGCTGGCCTGTTCCCGTTCAGACGTTTCGTCAGCGTGCGAGGTGACATCATCAGTGAGGCCTCCAAAGAAGGCTTCGTCAGAGGCCTCCGCTGACGATGTTACCTCGCACGGTGACAAAACATCTGAACGAGAACGAGCCAGCTCAGCGAGCAAGTCACCAGCCTTGCTGCAGATCTTTGCTAAAACCTTCAAGCACTTGTGTATTGTTACGGAGATGAGGTGGACACTTCTCTGATAATTAGGACAGAAAGACCCAGAGAGGCTCCCATCGCCTCGTAATCTGTTGAAGAAAATATGAAAAGTGGTATAACCTGCCTCTCACCTTCCTGATTTGTTATCAAGGAGAAGTGAAATAAAATGAACTGATCTACAATCAACAAGGACTAATTTATTTATCTAACTCTAACAGTTACCAAATTAACAGAACTACTAACAAACCGAACAATCCCCCCTTAACTACTAACTATTCCCGAACAGAACAAAGTTCTAATGGATGGACACAGCAGGTCAGGCAGCATCAGAGAAGCAGGAAAGTCAACGTTTCGGGTTTACACCCTTCATCAAGAATGGGGAGGGGTTAGGTCACGTATCACCCCACTAACCTCCGCATCCAGCGTATCATCCTCCGCCACTTCCGCCACCTACACTCCGACCCCAATACCAAAGAGATATTTCCCTCCCTACCCCTATCTGCCTTTTGTCGGGACCGCTCACTCCATATCTCCCTCATCGGCTCCACACTCCCCACTAACCCCACCATCTTTCCCTGCAACAACAGGAAGTGCTACACCTCACCCCCAATCAAGACCCAAAGCAAACTTTCCAAATCTGACAGGGGTTCATCTGTACATGGTCCGACCTGGTCTACCGTATCTGTTGCTCCCAATAGGGTCTCCTCTACATCGGTGAGACCAGACGCAGACTCGGGGACCGTTTCGAGGAGCATCTGCACTCTGTACGCAATAATCAACAACATCTTCTGGTCGCCAACTGTTTTAACTCCCTCTCGCACTCCGCGGGTGACATGTCCATCCTGGTCCTCCTCCAGTTCCACAATGACGCCACACGCAAACTCGAGGAGCAACACCTCATATTCCACTTCAGGAGCCTACAGCCTGATGGCCTGAACGTAGAATTCACCAGCTTTAAACCCCCCCGGCCTCATCCCATGTCCAACCCTCCCTCTCGCTTCCTTGACCTGACACAACCTGTCTACCTTCTCTCCCACCTATTCACCCCCCGCCACCTTATTGGCCAATTCCCACCGCTCCCTACCTGCGCTCACCTATCACTATCCCACCTACCCCCACCCCCCGACCCACATCTCCTTGACCTGACACAACCTGTCCATCTTCTCTCCTACCTATCAGCCCCTCCCATCCCACTAACCAATCCCTACCACTCTCTACCTGCACTCACCTATCACCATTCCACCCACCAACACCCAGCCTCCCCTCTTCCCTCTATTTATTTTCCAGCTCCCTTCCCCCTCCCCAATCCTGATGAAGGGTGTAAACCCGAAACGTCGACTTTCCTGCTCTTCTGTTGCTGCCTGACCTGCTGTGTTCCTCCAGCTCCACACTGTGTTATCTCTGACTTCAGCATCTGCAGTTCTTGCTATGTCCAAAATGCTAATGATATGCTGTTCCAATAGATGTAAGTCCCACTTATATAAACTGAATTAATTTGGAGAAAAATCAAAACTCAATCAGTCAAAATTACTGCCAGAATAAGACTTCTGGAATGTTCTTTGCCTTCTCCGCTGTCCCTGCAGTCCCATCTCCATCAAATTTCTTGTGTCATGAATATTCGCTAAAAGTGCCGTCGTACCTTTATTTAGATGGTGCTTATTGTGAGAGCTTAGAGATTTCCATGAGAGTCAGTGAGTTTCTCTTCAGATGGCAGTTCACTCTCACAGCAATTTTCCAATGGCCTCTTCTTTTATACTCTTGATGACCTACCAATTTCATACAATAGGACTGGTCCTAGTTCGTCAAAACCATTAGATTTAAATTTAATTGGGTTTTGGTATCTAGTGCCTTGTTTAAATTCAAAAACCTGTTGTCTTGATAAAAATGTTGTTTTGCCTGCTAACTGTATAGCTTTCTGATGCAATGTTTCAATTTCAAGAACTCTCTGCGCATCTGCTACTGCCTGCAGGCATTTTTATTAATCTCCAAGCCTTTAAAAAACCATCATCTTTAAAAGGGACCATGTACTACCACACCCTATCATTTTACAAACATCAAATACTCTACCCAACTTGGCAAACAATATCTCATCAGCCATCTCACCTTACCATTTCCCATCAAGGGACAGACATATTGACTTGTTCCAGTGCCACATCTTCTACATTAATCATCACCCAGTTCTCTCACTGCTGGTGTGTTTGTCTTCGTGGTGCATGTCCTTAATCCAGCCTTGAATCTCCTTGACCTTGATCTACGAGCTATGGTGCAGTCTCCTGTGATTCAATGTGAAACTTTGTGTTCTCCATGTCCCTCAATTCTGTTCGGCCTGTACCTGCAATTTTAACCCTCAGAAATACACCTAATTCAAATTGGACAATCAGAATGGTTTTGGTCAGGAAACCTTTTCAAACCTTGCACAGAAAAAAATATTCACGGAGCAAAAGGCACCACTCCACAAATAAACTACAAAACTGCCCAATCCTCTGCTTACATCAGTCTATCTGTCCATCAGTTTATCTGTCTATTGGCCTGCCTGCTTTTCTATCACTCAGTCTGTCCTCATTGTCTGCCTGCCCTGTGTATCATTGTATCTACCACCTTTCTATCTAACTGTCTGTCTGTCTGTCTATCTATCTCTCTAATTATCTATTACCCTCTATCTCATCTATATTTCTATCTTTCCATCCATCAATCAATCTATCTATCTATCTCTGTCTGTCTAACTGTCTGTCTGTCTATCTATCTCTCTAATTACCTATTGCTCTCTATCTCATCTATATTTCTTTCTTTCTTTCTATCTATCTATATCTGTCTTTCTAACTGTCTGTCTGTCTGTCTATCTAATTATCACTTGCTCTCTATCTCATCTATATTTCTTTCTTTCTTTCTATCTATCTAACCATCAGTCTATCTATCTATCTATCTATCTATCTGTCTATCTAGCTATCTATCTATCCATCTCTGTCTTTCTAACTGTCTGTCTATCTATCTCTCGAATTACCTATTGCTCTCTGTCTCATTTATATTTCTTTCTATCTATCTATCTATCCATCAGTCTATTTATCTATCTATCTATCCAGCCATCCATCTATCTATCTATCTCTGTCTTTCTAACTGTCTGTCTATCTATCTCTCGAATTACCCATTGCTCTCTATCTCACCTATATTTCTTTCTATCTATCTATCCATCAGTCTATCTATTTATCTATCTATCTATCTGTCTGTCTATCAAGTTTCTATCTATCTATCCACCAACCTATCTCTGTCTTTCTAACTGTCTGTCTGTCTATCTATCTATCTATCTGTGTTTTTACGGTTGAGGTTGAGACTGTTGATAGGGTTAGGTCTGTAGTGGATCTGTTGGAGCTCAGTCCTGGTGATGGTGTGGCGGTAATGGGTGGGCCTAGGGACGGTGATGGTGTGGCGGTGATGGGTGGGCACAGGGACGGTAATGGTGTGGTGGTGGTGGGTGGGCCCAGGGACAGTGACGGTGTGGCG
>NW_025979882.1:0-5903 GCF_021869965.1 Rhincodon typus | reverse complement strand
AAAGAGAGGAAACATGAGGGAGAAAAGGGGAGTGAAACTGCAGGGGCATCTAGCCAGGCTGCGAAAGAGATTCAGGATTTAGGGGTCTCCAGTGTCTTGTCACTGCCCAGCACTAGCCATTTATTTCTGAGAAGTGGGCTTGTAGTATTAAATCCTGGGACCAGAATGAGTTTTCTTTTTATAAGTGGTCCCATACAAATCAGTAACCTCCTGCTCACCATAAAATAGCATTTTAGCCCATTCCAAACTGTCTGTGTGATCTTACTGTGTATCAATTGCCTGCAGCATTACTGGCACAGAAAATGTGCTTGGTTTATACAAATTAATATTGTCAAAAATAAACACTACAATCTTTTCAAAAATGAGACAATGATTGCAGTGTACGCTTAAATCAGAGAGAGACAGAGAAAAGATCAGAGATGGAGTATATAAAATTATGAGAGGCATGGATGGGGTGGATAGTTGGAGTCTCTTTTCTGGGAAGGAAATGTCAAGTATTGTGGGACAAATGTTTCAGATGAGAGGTGCGAAAGTGAAAAGGAGATGTGCGAGCAATCCATGCTGCTTAGGGCAGTAGTAGAAGTAGATATGATAGCAAAGTTTAAGTGGCATTTAGGCACAGAATAGAGGGAACAGAGGCACTATATGCAGGCAGATGGGATTAGATTTAGAGTAGCAGCATCGTAGGCACAGACATGGTGGGTTGAAGGGCCTATTCCTATGCTGTCTCATTCTGTGTTCTATGGAGCAAGAGAGCAGAAGAGAAGAAAAAGGGAGAAGTGTTTTCAATTTTTCAAACAACAAGGACTTGCCCTCTCTGTAATAATGGAGCTAAAACCTATGCAGCTTTCCCTTGTGCAGCATCAGTGAAATACATAGTCTGGCTACTGTCACATTGTCGTTTGTGCAATCTTGCAATATACTTGTTTGAATGAATCATCTCGAGGGCATTGAAACAGCCCTAAACTGGAGTCTGGTGTATTTTCTAAATCATTAATGTCTGTTTTCGTGTCAGGAATTTGACCTTAAAATGAAAAGTCTGGGGGAGTATTTTAATTAAGTTTACTCAAGATCTGATTGTGGAACTCTGTGCATTGTCCCCCTCTTCCTCTCCTTCCCTCTCTCTCTCGTCCCTTCAACATCTGTCACTCACTCTCCCTCTTGTTCAAATTCAGCTCTTCAAACTGGTGTGAGCGAAACAGCTCAGAGAAGACTTAAATTAGAGGGAAGGTGAAAAAGATGGATGGATCATGAGACAGCAGGACAAAGGGGCAGAGATGAGCATAAGAAAGGAAGAGGGTGACAAAGAGGGAATGGGATGGGCAAACTGGTCTTTGCCAAGTGCCAGAACATCAATCCTGGGATTATTGTGACCAGGTGCAGTGAACAGGAGGGATAGAGAGAGGTTAGAGCCAGCAGTCTTTGAGATTTTACAAATACATGAACAGTGGACCGAGCACCAATCTCTGCAGCACACCACTGGTTACAGGCCCCCTGTCTGAAAAATAACCTTCTACAACCACCCTCTCTATACAACTGTCATGCTAATTTTGTATCCGATTGGCAACCTGTCTGTGGATCCCATATTCGAAGTCTTTGCCAAAGTCGATGTAGACAATGTCACAGAATAGAATAATCGAATCTCCACAAGTGTGGAAGCAGGCCATTTGACCCATCAAATTCACACTGGCACACTGAACAGCATTCCATCCAGACTCACCACCCTTACCCGAGAAACCTGTATTTCCCATGGCCCACCTAGCCTGCATATCCCGACACACTATGGGCAATTTAGCATAGAACATAGAACATAGAACATTACAGCGCAGTACAGACCCTTCGGCCCTCGATGTTGCGCCGACCTGTGAAACCAATCTGAAGCCCATCTAACCTAAACTATTCCATTATCATCCAAATGTTTATCCAATGACCATTTAAATGTCCTTAAAGTTGGCAAGTCTACTACTTTTGCAGGCAGGGCATTCCACGCCCTTACTACTCTCCGAGTAAAGAACCTACCTCTGACATCTGTCCTACATCTATCACCCCTCAATTTAAAGCTACGTCCACTCATGCTAGCCATCACCATCCGAGGAAAAAGGCTCCCACTGTCCACCCTATCTAATTCTCTGATCATCTTGTATGTCTCTATTAAGTCACCTCTTAACCTTCTTCTCTCTAACGAAAACAGCCTCAAGTCCCTCAGCCTTTCCTCATAAGACCTTCCCTCCATACCAGGCAACATCCTGGTAAATCTCCTCTGCACCCTTTCCAATGCTTCCACATCCTTCCTATAATGCGGTGACCAGAACTGTACGCAATACTCCAAGTGCGGCGGCACCAGAGTTTTGTACAGCTGCAACATGACCTCGTGGCTCCGAAACTCAATCCCTCTACCAATAAAACCTAACACACCGTACGCCTTCTTAACAACCCTATCAACCTGCATGGCAACTTTCAGGGATCTATGCACATGGACACCGAGATCTCTCTGCTCATCCACACTACCAAGAATCTTACCATTAGCCCAGTACTCTGTATTCCTGTTACTCCTTCCAAAGTGAATCACCTCACACTTTTCCGCATTAAACTCCATTTGCCACCTCTCAGCCCAGCTCTGCAGCTTATCTATGTCCCTCTGTAACCTGCAACATCCTTCCGCACTATCCACAACTCCACCGACTTTGGTGTCATCCGCAAAGTTACTAACCCATCCTTCTATGCCCTCATCCAGGTCATTTATAAAAATGACAAACAGCAGTGGCCCCAAAACAGATCTTTGAGGTACACCACTAGTAACTGAACTCCAGGATGAACATTTCCCATCAACCACCACCCTCTGTCTTCTTACAGCTAGCCAATTCCTGATCCAAACCGCTAAATCACCCTCAATCCCATGCCTCCGTATTTTCTGCAACAGCCTACCATGGGGAACCTTATCAAACGCTTTACTGAAATCCATATACACCACATCAACCGCTTTACCCTCATCCACCTATTTGAGTTCTTTGAGAAGGTGACCAAACAGGTTTGTGAGGCATGACCTACCCTTCTCAAAACCGTGTTGACTATGCCTAATCAGATTATTCCTTTCTAGATGATTATAAATCCTATCTCTTATAATCCTTTCCAACACTTTACCCACAACCGAAGTAAGGCTCACTGGTCTATAATTACCAGGGTTGTCTCTACTCCCCTTCTTGAACAAGGGGACAACATTTGCTAGTCTCCAGTCTTCTGGCATGGCCAAAAACAGAAGTTGCTGGAAAAGCTCAGCAGGTCTGGCAGCATCTGTGAAGAAAAAAGAAAATCAGAGTTAACTTTTCAGGTCCGGTGACTCTTGCTCAAATGCAGCTTTTCCAGCAACTTCTGCTTTTGTTCCTGATTTACAGCATCTGCAGTTCTTTCAGTTTTTATTTAGCATGGCCTCTGCACATCTTTCAACTGTAGGAAGAAACCAAAGCACGGGGAGGAAAACCACGAGGACAGCGGGAGTACATGTAAACTCTGCACAGACAGTTGCCCATGGTTGGAATCGAACCCGGGTCCCTGGCGCTGTGAGAAAGCAGTGCTAACCACTGAGCCACCGCACCGCCTTATTGACTGTACTACCCTCATCTATCTTTGTGTCACTTTGTGAGACACAATTCCCCACGCACAAAGCAATGCTGACTAACCATCATAAGTCTTGCCTTTCCAAATGCACATAGATCCTGTCTCAGAATTCTCCCCAACAACGTACCCTCTGCTGACATTACCAGTGACCACTCACCAGTCTCTCGTTCCCCCGTCTTTCCTCGCAGCCTTTCTTCAACAATGGCACCACGTTAGCCACCCTCCAGTCTTTTGGCAGCTCAGCACTGGCTGTCAACAATAGAAATATCTCCACTTGGGGCCCTGCACTTTATTCCCTAAGTTTCCACAATGTCCTGGGATACACTTGATAAGGTCATGGGGATTTATCTACTTTAATCTACTTTACTTTAAAGACTGCCGGCACTTCCTCTTCTACAAAGTGAACTCTTTTCAAGACATCACCATTTAATTACCTGAGCTCCCCAGCCTCAATGTCTTTCTCCACCGTAAATACTGACAAAATAGTCGATTAGGATCTACCCCATCTCCTGTGACTCTGCACATAGTCAACCTCGTTGATCTTTAAGGGGCTCTATTCTCTCCCTAGTTATACTTTTGCCCTGAACATACTCGTAGAATCTCTTTGGATTCTCCTTTACCTTATTTGCCAAAGCATCTCATGTCCCCTTTTTGATTTCTCTCAAGTGTATGACTTCACTTCCTGTATTCCAAGAGATTCACTTGATCTCAGCTGCCGATATATGACATATGCCTTCTTTCTCTTCGCCAAGGCCTCAATATCTCTCGTCAGTTCATGTTCCCTACTCCTGTCAACCTTGTCCTTCACACTAACAGGAACATGCTGCACTGAACACTCATTACCATGCTTTTGAAAGCCTCCCAATTGCTGGATGTGCCTTTACCTGCAAACAGCCTCCCCCAGTCAACTTTTCAAAATTCCTGTCTAATACCATCAACACTGGATTGCCCCAATTTACAATTTTAACTTGTGTATCATGTCTGTAGTTTTCTCTAACTATTGTCAAATTTGTAGAATTGTGAACACTGGTCCCAATGTATCCCTATTAATATCTCAGTCACCTGCCCTGCCTTATTTCCCCTGAATACTATGGCAATCACAGTCTCTATTTGGAAAATTAAAATCACCCACTATTACAATCTTGTTATTCTCACAGCTATCTGCGATCTCCCCATATATTTGCCTCTCCATTTCCCGCTGATTTTGGGAGGACCTACAGCACAATCCCATCAAATGGATCATCCCTTCTTTTTTCTCAGTTCCACCCATATGATCTCACTGGATGATTCCTTAGAAATATCCTCAAAGTACTGCCATGATGTTTTCCCTCATCAAAAATGCCACTCCCCCTCCTCCCTTGTCTCCACTTCTATCCTTTCTACAGCGTCTGTACCCATGAATATTGAGCTGCTAGCCCTGTCCTTCCCTCAGCTATGTTCGTGTAATAGCTATGATATTGTGTTCAATTCTGGTCCCCACACTACAAGAATGTGCTAGCTTTGGAGAGGGTATAAAAACGATTTACCAGGAAGTTGCCTGGTATGGTGGGCATTACCTATGAGGAGAGATTGGAGAAACTTGGGTTGTTCTCAGTGGAATGATGGAGGTTGAGGGGCGACCTGATAGAGGTCTACAAGATTTATGAAGGGCATGGACAGATTGTACAGTCAGAAGCTTTTTCCCAGGGTGTAAGAGTCAGTTACCAGGGGCCATGTGTTTCAGGTGCGAGGGACAAGGTTTAAAGATGATGTATGAGGCAAGTTTTTTTTTAACACAGTGGGTGGTGGACGCCTGGAACTTGCTGCCGGGGGAAGTAGTGGAAGCAGATAGTATAGTGACTTTTAGAGGGCATCCTGACAGATACATGAAGAGGATGGGAATAGAGGGATGCGGTCCCCGGAAGGGTAAGGGGTCTTAGTTGTGACGGGCAGCATGTCGGTGCAGGCTTGGAGGGCCAAAGGGCCTGTTCCTGTACTGTAATTTTCTTTGTTCTTTCTTCTTTTATATACCAGTCACATGTACCCATCCATGCTCCGAGTTCATTTCCCGTATCTGTCAGGCCTCTTGCATTGAAATGAATGCATTCTAATTCGGCAGCTCCCCTCACTCCCTGCCATGCTCTTGCCTGCTTTGCTTAATTAACTTGCTCTCTTCAACTTCTGTATGAACCTTAACCTTTGCTTTTGTCGCAAGACTGTTTGGGTGCCACCCCAGTGCGAGACCCGTTTAAGCCTTCCTTTAGTGGCTCCAGCAAATCTCACCAGGCTATTGGTCCCCCTGCAGTTAA
>NW_025979881.1:0-5903 GCF_021869965.1 Rhincodon typus | reverse complement strand
TAGGGGGTTCTGAAATAAATAGGGAGAGAGTGGGAGGCGGATAGAAGACGGATAGAGGAGAGGATAGGTGGAGAGGAAACAAACAGGTCGAAGAGGCGGGGATGGAGCCAGTAAAGGTGCATTGTTGTCTCGGATTCTCCAGCATCTGCAGTTCCTACTATCTCTGATTCAATTTCTTTCAAGTGAGGTGGGTCCAAAACAAAGCGTTAGGAAGCAATCCTTCTGACAACAGGAGTGTAAATCTGCAACAGAGTTGTTGAAGCTCCAGGGGGATTGAGAATTCAGGATAGCGAAAACTGCCGATGCTGGAGTCAGAGATAAACACAGCGTGGAGCTGGAGGAACACAGCAGGCCAAGCAGCATCAGAGGGGCAGGAAAGCCTACGTTTCAGGTCTGGACCCTTCTTCAGAAATAGGGGAGGGGGAAGGGAGCTCTGAAATAAATAGACAGATGAGGGTTGGGGCTGGGGAAGGTAGGTGAGATGGTGATAGGTGAGAGCGGGTAGGCAGTGGTGGGGATTGGTCAGTGAGGTGGGAGGAGCAGATAGGAAAGAGAAGATGGACAGGTTGTGTCAGGTCAAGGAGGCGGGGATGAGAGGGAGGGTTGGTCATGGAATGAGGCTGGGGCTGGGGAGATTTTGAAACTGGTAAAGTCCACATTGAGATCATTGGGTTGTAGGCTCCCAAGGTGGAATACGAGGTGCTGCTCCTCCAGTTTGCGGGTGGCATCGTTGTGACACTGGAGAATTCAGGATTTTTATTTGTTGGGAAGAGATGTTCATTCTCAGAGGGGCAACTGAAATAATGCAGAGATGTTACCCTAACTTGTGAAATTTTAGACCGCACTGGGAAACACCTTGAATGCCGTTGATTTCCATATTGCAAGGAGGATATACAGACGCTGCAGAAGGTGCAGAATATGATCATAAGGATGACACCAGGATTGAGGGGTTCTCTCTGTTGGAAAAGACTAGACGGGATGGGGCATTTTCCTCAAGAGTGTGTCAAAACTGTGAAGAGGCCTGATGGTAATCTCAATGTTATGGAAGATTTGACAGGGTAGACAGATATCGGCGGTTATTATAGAGATCCCAGAGCCATAGGTGTCAGACAGTCGTTAGGAAATCCATTGGGAAATTCAGGAGAAGCTTCTTCACCCGGAAGGTGGTCTCCCATTGCCCTCCATCTTCCCATTCTCACCTCCCCACCCCCCGACCGCCCCCTCAGCCTGTGTTGTAGCTGCTTTCCCCAGTGAGAATATGGAATTCGCTCCCACAGTGGGTAAGCTGAGGTGAGCAGCCAGCAACAGATTTAAGGGGAAGCTGGATAAACACGCCTGGGAGAAAGGAGTAGAAGAATATGATGGTGGGGAGAGCAGAAGCAGGGTCCGAGGGAGGTTGTGGGGAAAAGCAGGGAAGTGAAGTCAAAGAGCATCGGATCAGCCACGATCTCATTGAATAGCAGGGCAAACTCGATGGGCCGAATGGCCTACATCCTCACCTACACCACACAGTCTCATCGTTTGTATGCAACGTAAATGCTGGCATGAACAAACTTCGCTGAACAGCCTGTTTCTGTGCTGTAGATATGATGTTACTCTGCACATATCCCCTGGGGGTTGGGGGAGGGAGGGGGTTAGAGGAAGATTCCACTGTGAAAGCAAGTGGAGACAAGGAGATGACGGTGGGTGGGCAGTGAGAGAGCACCCTCTGATCCCCTGGCCCTCTTTAAATCACTGCTGCTCCCTGCTCAGAGCCAGGTCCGCTCCACCAGGGGCCTGATACAAACAGCTGAGCAGACTCTCAGCCTTGGGCACAGCTCTCCTGGCCCACTCTGAGGGGGGTCATCAGGGCTGTGATTCTTCTCAAAAACAAACAGGAAGGAGATGACAGCTCAGGGTTGTATCTGGGAACAGAAAAAAGCTGCTAAACTCCCCAGTACAGCGATCCTTTATCTCTAACCCACAGACAGACACACACTCACACACGCAGACACTCACACACAGACTCACAAACACTCGCACACAATCTCCCACACACACACTCTCTCACACACATATGCTCTGTATCGCACATGCACACAAACACCCACACTCTCTTTCTCTCTCTCTCTCTGTCTCTCTCTCTCACAAACACACACTCTGTCTCTCTCTCTCACAAACACACACTCTGTCTCTCTCTCACATACACACACTCTGTCTCTCTCTCTCTCACATACACACACTCTCTCTCTCTCTTACATACACACACTCTCTCTCTCATTATATAATAAGGTGTAGAGCTGGATGAACACAGCAGGCCAGGCAGCATCAGAGGAGCAGGAAAGCTGACGTTTCAGGTCTGGACCCTTCTTCAGAAATGGGGGAGGGGAAGGGGGTTCTGAAATAAATAGAGGGGGCAGCGGTGATAGAAGGTGGATAGAGGAGCAGACAGGTGGGAGAGAAGATGGACAGGTCAAGAGGCAGGGATGAAGCTAGTACAGGTGAGTGCAGGTAGGAAGTAGGAGTGGTGGTTGGTCAGTGAGGTGGGAGGAGCGGATAGGTGGTAGAGAAGACAGACAGGTCAAGGAGGCGAGGATGAGAGGGGGGTCTGGTCTTGGGATGAGGTCGGGGGTGGGGAGATTTCAAAAAGTCCACATTGAGACCATTGGATTGTAGGCTTCCAAGGCGGAATATGAAGTGCTGTGCCTCCAGTTTTCGGGTGGCATCGTTGTGGCACTGGAGGAGGCTCAGGATGGACATGTTGTCCGAGGAGTGGGAGGGGGAGTTGAAGTGGTTTGCGACTGGGAGGTGCAGTTGTTTGTCGCGAACCGAGCGTAGGTGTTCCACAAAGCGGTCTCCAAGCCTCCGCTTGGTTTCCCCGATGTAGAGGAGGCCACAACGGGAACAGCGGATGCAGTATACCACATTAGCAGATGTGCAGGTGAACATCTGCTTGATGTGAAAAGTCTTCTTGGGGCCTGGGATGGGGGTGAGGTGGGAGGTGTAGGGGCAGGTGTAGCACTTCCTGCGGTTCCAGGGAAAAGTGCCGGGTGTGGTGGGGCTGGAGGGGAGTGTGAAGTGGACAAGGGAGTCACGGAGAAAGTGGTCCCTCTGGAAAGCAGATAAGGGAGGGGAGGGAAAAATGTCTTTGGTGGTGGGGTCAGATTGCAGATGGCGGAAGTTTCGGAAGATGATGCATTGAATCCGGAGGTTGGTGGGGTGGTACGTGAGGACGAGGGGGATTCTGTTTTCGTTGTTATTGCGGGGAGGGGGTGTGAGGGATGAGTTGCGGGAAATGCGGGAGACACGGTCGAGGGCGTTTTCAACCACTGTGAAGGGGAAGTTGCGGTCCTTGAAAAACGAGGACATCTGGGATGTCCGGGAGTGGAATGCCTCATCCTGGGAGAAGGTGCGGCGGAGGTGAAGGAATTGGGAATAGGGTTTGGCCTTTTTGCAGGAAGGTGGGTGAGAGGAGGTGTATTCTAGGTAGCTGTGGGAGTCGGTGGGCTTGAAATGGATATTGGTTTCCAGGTGGTTACCAGAGATGGAGACAGAGAAGTCCAGGAAGGAGAGAGAGATATCAGAGATGGTCCAGGTGAACTTAAGGTTGGGTGGAAGGTGTTAGTAAAGTGGATGAAATGTTCGAGCTCCTCGTGGGAGTACGAGGCGGCGCTGATACAGTCATCGATGTAACGAAGGAAGAGGTGGGGGATAGCTCCAACCCCAACCTCACTGTAAAACCCGCGGACAAGGGAGGCGCAGTTGTAGTATGGCGCACTGACCTCTACATCGCCGAGGCCAGACGCCAACTCTCCGACACCTCCTCCTACCGCCCCCTTGATCGTGACCCCACCCCCGAGCACCAAACCATCATCTCCCAAACCATCCACAACTCATCACCTCAGGTGACCTCCCACCCACAGTGTCCAACCTCATCGTTCCCCAACCCCGCACCGCCCGCTTCTATCTCCTTCCCAAAATCCACAAACCTGAATGCCCTGGTCGACCCATTGTCTCCGCCTGCTCCTGCCCCACCAAACTTATCTCGACTTATCTGACTCCATTTTCTCCCCCTTGGTCCAGCAACGCCCACCTATGTCCATGACACCACCCACGCCCTCCACCTCCTCCAGAACTTCCAATTCCTTGGTCTCCAATACCTTATCTTCACCATGGACGTCCAGTCCCTATACACTTGCATTCCCCATGCAGATGGCCTAAAGGCCCTCCACTTCTTCCTGTCCCGCAGACCCGACCAGTCCCCCTCCACTGACACCCTCATCCACTTAGCCGAACTCGTCCTCACCCTCAACAACTTCTCCTTCAACTCCTCCCACTTCCTACAGACAAAGGGGGTGGCCATGGGTACCCGCATGGGCCCAAGCTATGCCTGCCTCTTTGTAGGTTACGTGGAACAATCCCTCTTCTGTAGCTACACTGGCACTATCCCCCACCTCTTCCTCTATCCATGCCCCTAATAACTTTCTACACCTCTCTCAGGTTCCCTCCCAAACATTACCGCTCCAAGGAAAACAACCCCAGCCTCTCCAATATTTCCCCAGAGCTCTGGCCCTCCAGTCCAGGCAGCATCCTGGTGTGCAAATTGGCTATTGTGTTTCCTGTATTATGTCACTACAATGGTGATGGCCTAGTGGTATTGTTACTGGGTTATTAATCCAAAGACTCAGGTAATGTTCTAGGGATCTGGGTTCAAGTCCCACCACAGCAAGTTTATTATCAGCAGCAAAAAAATACACCAGCTGGTTCATTAATGCCTTTTAAGACTTCATATACACTCAAGACTTTAGAGGGCATAGTGGTTAGCACTGCTACCTCACAGCACCAGGGACCTGGGTTCGATTCCACTCTCGGGCGACTGTCTGTGTGGAGTTTGTACATTCTCCCTGTATCTGTGTGGGTTTCCTCCCACAGTCCAAAGGTGTGTGGGTTAGCCATGGGAAATGCAGGGTTGTGGGGATTGGGTGGGATGCTCTTTGGAGGATCAGTGTGGGCTTGATGGGCCGAGTGGCCTGCTTCCACACTGTGGGATTCCATGATTCAAAATTCTGGACCTGGGAGTAATTCATAGAGGAGGCATCCTTCGGCTGCTCAGTTGCTTACACTGGTTCAGCGGGTTTGTCCCATTCCCTTGCTTCCCAGAAAGTTGCTTTCTTGACTGTGCGTCCTTTGCAGGGAATGGGAGTGCAGTGAGAACATGTGGAACACACCTTCAGACAAAGTCCGAAGAGGAGAAAAAGAAGCTAACAGTGAGTGAGAGGGGGTGGGACAGACTAGTACATAGAGAGGTCAACATGACAATGAGAGGACACAGTCTCTCTGTCTCTCACACACACACAAAACAGAAGCACATGGAAAGGGAGATTAAAAGGGAAGGGTGTAACAGGATTTGAGATTGTTTTGTTTTTAAATGAATAACTAATTCAAGATCATTGACTAATTACCTCTCATGAAGAAATCATAAACAAAAGAATGGGAAAATAAATTGCATTTAGATAGTGACTTCCACATTCTCAGGCCGTCGCTACACGATTTACAACCACTTTTGTAAAGTGTAGTCACAACTGAATGTAGATAATGTTGTAGCCAATTTGCACACAGGGCAATCCCACAGATGAGACTGAGATAATAACAAGGTTTCAGTGATGGTGGGGAAGGATAAATGTGACCCAAAGCTCACTCTTCCATTGAAATAGTGAACTCAGAATCTTCTAAGTCCACCAGAGGGAAGTGGAGGGACAGTCAGCAACAGCACTCCCCCAACACTGACCCTCCCCCAACACTGACCCTCCCCCAACACTGACCCTCCCTCAGCACTGACCCTCCCTCAGCACTGACCCTCCGACAGTGCAGCGCTCCTTCAGCACTGACCCTCCCACAGTGCGGCGCTCCCTCAGTACTGACGC
>NW_025979880.1:0-5903 GCF_021869965.1 Rhincodon typus | reverse complement strand
GGGGCAGAAGGGGTCTGACAGACCCTGGCGCCTTCTGTCCATTTCCGCCGCAGTTTGTGTTTCACGGTTAAACCTCCCCCCGGGGCCGGCTGTGGCTGGGGGACGGTGTCTCACAGGCGGTGATGTTCCCTAAGCTCGCAGCCCTTTGGGAGTGGGGGGTGAGGGGGGAAACATTGCTGGATGGTGGCAGAGGCCGGCTCCCTTGTCTGCTTGTGGGTCTTGGCAGGCTGTAGCCAGCCCTGAGGTTTCAGAGGTGCTGCTGGGTGGAGCTCTGGTGGGCCCGGGTGTTAAAAGGCTGGGAAATGACATCCCCCCACCCGGGTGTTAAAAGGCTGGGAAATGACTTCTCCCCCCCCCCCCGCCGCGGTGTTAAAAGGCTGGGAACTGACATGGCGCCCCCCCCCCCCCACCATGGGTGTCCTCTCTAAAGTGACTCCAACCTCCCTGAAAATCCCTGTATTCCAGCTTTTTGACCTCTAACTGGTCCCTGAATTCTGTCAGATCTTTATCATGAGAGAGGTAATGTCATCCCTCTGGATGTCTGATTCTGCTGTTTCAGTTGATAATGTTATTTAGTAATTTACTGTTCTGAGGAGGGGTCACTCAACCTGAAACGTTAACTCTGATTTCTCTCCACAGATGCTGTCAGACCTGCTGAGCTTCTCCAGCAATTTCTAATTTTGTCTGTTATTGAGTAAACTCAGTTAGAGTATACCTGAGTGCATCATGTATAATTGAGGATCAGAGACCCCCTCCTCCTAATGTCATTCTGTGTGGAACCTTCTAGAAACATGTCTGATAACAAGGAACGAACCTTCATTGCTGTGAAGCCAGATGGAGTCCAGAGGAGCATTGTGGGTGAAGTCATCAAACGCTTTGAACAGAAAGGATTTAAACTGGTTGCCATGAAATTTCTTCAGGTATGAGAGTCAGGAGCTTAGTGTAAACCACATTAGTAATTAATATTTGGATGATCTTAGTTTTTAATGTTTTATTTGAGGGAGTGAAAGTTTGACCTAATTGTGTTCTTTTTGGCCATCAAACCCCTGACAGTTATTGGCTACTATCTTGGTTTCTGGCTGATTCAGACTCCATTTCATGTTACTTAGTAAACTATTGATGGAATATTAACACATCCATTCTTTCATGGGAGATGGGTGCCATGCCACTATTGGTTGTTTGTCTGCAATGAAACTGATTTTATAGCATATTGCTGAGAGTCTGAAGCCACCTGCATGCCAGAGTGGGTAAGGATCACTGTTTCATTACCTAAGGACATTAATGAACACACAGTTGACAATTGGCATGGTAATTTGTGCCACAGTTTGAGCCTATGTTTCCTGGGCCTCTGGACTACTGTAAAATCAAACTCTATTAATCTAGCATTACCATTTCAATCTGGTTAATTATCAGTTGATGAATATCCCATCAAACACTCCCTGGACAGGCATCTCTCTACATTGACTTAATTATGAATTCTATTTCACAATATGACTGGAATTTGCTCTGTCTCCCTGCAGGCTCCTAAGGATCTGCTTGAAAAGCATTACTGCGAGCTTTCAGACAAACCTTTCTACCCCAAGTTGATCAAGTACATGAGTTCAGGACCTGTCGTTGCCATGGTGAGTGAGCAGAAGAGATCTATGTCTCTGAGCACCTGGTTAAAAAGTTTTTTGTTGAATTCAGACAAGGAGGACCTGGATACTGTGCCTTTCGTAGACTTGGGCTGAGTCAACATGTGCTCCCAGGCAATGTTTGAGCATTGCCGGCATGAATCTCATGGGGGATGTCTGGCAAGTGATGTGTGTGGGGTCTGAAGCTGATAGAACGGTGAATAGAAATCTGAACAGTCTTGGGGTGGAGGTGGAGTTGGCAACGTGTTTGAGGGAAGTGAGCTAAATGAGGTTTTTGATGTTTGTGGGTTTTGAGAGGAACTGTGGATGGTCTGGATTGTGTAACCTCCAGTTAGCGATGGTAAATGGTTGGGTGGGAGGGGGATGGGATGCAGGGTTGATGCAGGATCGTTGGGCTGAATGGCCTCTTTCTGCACTGTATGGCTTCTGTGATACTTGTTTGTATTCTCCTTACAGGTGTGGGAGGGCCTGAACATGGTGAAAACTGGTAGAGTGATGCTGGGTGAGACCAATCCAGCAGATTCCAAGCCTGGCACCATTCGTGGTGATTTCTGTATTCAGGTTGGCAGGTGAGTACACTTGGAGTTGGGGAAAGTTGGCACTGTTGTGCATGCACAGTCTGTTCTGGACTGTTAAAGGAAGATGCTGTGGTTCTGGCGGCTGGAAGAGAAGCCAGAGCAGGAAACACCCCCTTGTTATCCTCAGGGCATAAAATAAGGAGGTAATGTTGAACTGATGAATATTAGACTGCAGCTGGGGTATTGTGTGGAGCTGTGGGTACCACATTGGAAGCTTGTGAATGTTTTCGAACTACTGCAGATGTGATTTACTTGAATAGTTCCAGGAATGAGAAGTGTCAGTCATAGAGGAGTGAAGTAGTTGGGCCTGTTTCTCTTGGAGAGAACAAGACTAAGTGGGGATTGGAGAAGCTCCAAATCATGAGTGGGCTGCATAGATGAGGAGATACAAGACTTGATTGGCAAAAGAAGCCAGGGTGATGAGCTTTTTACTAAGCAAGTAGCTAGGGTTTGCAATGTACTTCCTAGAAGTGTTGGGGAGGCTGGTTTAATTGAGGCATTCAAGGGGTATTGGATAATTATTTGGGTAAAAAAACGTACAAAGGTATGGTGGACGGGGAGAAACAGATAAAGCAGGAGACTGACACCAGGTAATGATACTGATTTAAGCAGCTGGTGCAGACAATGTACCAAATGGCCTTCTGTGCAATAAAACTTCAGTGATTGAGGTTGTCAGGCTAACTTCTTCCCAATAACCTGATGCCTTACCTTGCTTGAAATTCCAGAATCTTGTACAAAAACTGCCTGGGGTTTAACAGTAAAACCAGAGTTAAATTTCTAACACTGCTCCATGTGAAAAATAAGTGGCATGTTGATGCAGTTAGAAGTCAAGTTTGAAACAAGTGAAGATCCTCCTTCTCACTGATTAGTGTTGTAAACTATGACAGAAATGACAGTGAAAATTCAATCCAACTTTGTTTCTAAATGTTTTTGTTGAAAGCAGAATAACTTTCCTGATACTCAAGTTGCAAAGACCATGTTGTGTGAGGACGGCTGTTGTAGTAACTGAACTCTCTTTCTGCAGGAACATCATCCATGGCAGTGACTCTGTAGAAAGTGCAAAGAAGGAGATTAGCCTTTGGTTCAAACCTGAGGAGCTGGTGGAGTACCAGAACTGTGCCCAAGACTGGATCTATGAGTGAACCATTCCAAAATTGCATGGACGCATCCTAATTAAATCATTCCAACTTGTCTTCGGAAGTTGATTTTTTTAAACTGATTTCATATCATGTCTTGGTCCTGAATGTAAAAGCAAGTAACAACAATAAACTAACTGTTTAAAAAAAAAACTTTCTTGAATGTGAGAGAGCTGGAGTTTGAATCTATTCGTTACTCTGTTGTTGCTTTACACTTGCAGCCTGGTCTGGTTGCTCAGGTGGATGCCGAAGGTCCTAGGAGTGTCTTCAATGGGGAATTTCTTGAATCTGAGCCAGTACTGTATGTAAGATAGGTGCTTTCTACCCAGTATTTTCTATGGAGTGCCTTTAACAGGCTGTGGGTGAGGAAAAGAGATCCTCAATCTGCATGGGATTGGTCACCTGCAGATGACCTTCCATGACTACTGCTGTCATCATGAAAAGTACTCTTCCAGGATGGCTCCAGTCCTTTTTTGAAGTCTAGCTAACTCCTGGGCTGTGACAATAAGACAATTAGGTGTTCAAATTCCCCACAAGACAAACTAGCTTAAAAGATTCCCCACAGCACCAATGGAAAAGGAAGCCACAAACATGTCTGAATAATGTGTCCCTGACCCCCTCCAGTTTCAATCCTTTAAAAGTAAGATTCATCTGGTTTCCCAAGAATACTGCTGTTTTGGGCTCAGTTCTAATCAGGTCTGGATATTCCCTGACACTCACTTCATAGGATTTCACCTTGTGTGGACTGGCTTGGCTGTTTCTTTTCAGGTTTAAATACGTCAATGAATTGCCTGGACTCCATTTATGCCTTTTGGGCACAAGATAAAAATAGCATTTATTAGCCATCAAAACTACCTCAGTGCAGTTAAACTCACAAATTAGAATCCTGGAATTGAAAATATGGAAGCTGACTAGGGTAAATGCTGAAGAGGATGTTTTACCTTCCATGGCACTGTCTAGGACCAGAGGCTATAGCCTCGGAATAAAAAGGCATAAAGACTGAGTTGAGTGTCTAAATTCAGTCACAGCAGATAAGAGGACAGCTATGAGGAGGAGGGGAGTCAATGCTGGATTGAGTGTATTGTACTTAAATATACACAGTATACAAAACAAGGTAAATGAGCTTGTAGTGCAATTGGCAATCAGCAGGTACAACGTTGTGGGTATCACAGATGTGGCTGCAAGGGGATCAGTGCTGGGAACTAAATATCCAAGGATACACAGCCACTCGAAATGACAGGTAGATGGGGCAGGGTTGCCTTGTTCATAAGAATTGATATTCCTTCAAGAGCAAGTGGTGATATCTGTATGGGTAGAGTTGAGCAACCACAAAGGGAAGATGATCCTGGTGGGAGTTGTGTACAGGCCTCCAAGCAGTAGTCAGGAAGCGGGGAAGAAAATAAATCAGGAAACAGAAAAGGCAAGTAAGAAAAGCACTAGTACAGCAATCATGCAGGAACTTCAATATGCAGGTGGACTGAGAAAATCAGGTTGGTAGCAGATTTCAAGAAAAGGAATTTGTCTTATGTCTGCAAGATGGTTTTTTGGAGCAGCTTGTGGTAGACCCCAGTAGGGAACATGCAATTCTAGATCTGGCGATGTGTAATGAGGCAGATGTGATTAGGGAGGTTCAGGTTAAGGAAGCCCTAGGGACCAGTGACCATAATATGATCGAATTCACCCTGCAGTTTGAAAGAATAAGCTGCAATCAGATGTAATGGTATTAAAAACGAGTAAAGGTAACTACAAAGACATGAGGGAGGAGCTGGCCTGAGTTGATTGGAAGGGGAGCCTAGCAGGGAAGACAGTGGGGCAGCAATGGCGGGAGTTTCTAGGGGTAATTCAGGAGCACAGCAGAAATACATCCCAAGGAAGAAACAAACAAAGGGGAGGACGAGGGAACCGTGGCTGACGAGGGAAGAAGAAAAGCAAACAATGTGGTGAAGAGCAGTGGGAACCCTTTAAAAACCAGCAGAGGACGCCTAAAAAAATCAATAAGGCGGTAGAAGAAGAAATAGGAGGGTAATTGAGCTAGAAATATAATAGAAGATTGCCAGACGTTTTTTAGATGTACGAGAAAAGGTAAGAAGGGACATTGAACTGCTGGAAATTGAGGCTGGAGAAGCAATAATTGGAAGAAAAAGAAAATGGCAGGGGAACTGAATAGATACTTTTCATAGTTCTCACAGTGGAAGATATCAGCATACCAGAACTTCAAAGACAGTCGGGAAGCAGGGGTCAGTGTGGTGGCTATCACTAAGGAGAAGGTACAAAAACAAAGTTGCTGGAAAAGCCCAGCAGGTCTGGCAGCATCTGTGGAGGAGAAAACAGAGTTAACGTTTCGGGTTCGGTGACCCTTCCTCAGAACTGATGGTGGGTGGGAAAACGTCAGTTTGTGTGCAGAAAATAGGGAGGTGGGTGGGGTAGTGAGTAAACGATAGGATAGAGCCCAAAGAGAGAGAAAGACAGTTGGACAGACAAAGGAGTTGCTAACGATCAGGCGGGAGGGTGAGTAGTTGTTAATGGGGACTGTTAGTGACTAACAACAGGGGATG
>NW_025979879.1:0-5903 GCF_021869965.1 Rhincodon typus | reverse complement strand
CAGGGTTGTCTCTACTCCCCTTCTTGAACAAGGGGACAACATTTGCTAGTCTCCAGTCTTCTGGCACTATTCCTGAAGACAATGACGACATAAAGATCAAAGCCAAAGGCTCTGCAATCTCCTCTCTAGCTTCCCAGAGAATCCTAGGATAAATCCCATCTGGCCCAGGGGACTTATCTATTTTCACACCTTCCAGAATTGCTAACACCTCCTCCTTATGAACCTCAATCCCGTCTAGTCTAATAGACTGTATCTCAGTATTCTCCTCGACTACATTGTCTTTTTCCTGTGTGAATACTGACGAAAAATATTCATTTAGCACCTCTCCTATCTCTTCAGACTCCACGCACAACTTCCCACTACTGTCCTTGACCGGCCCCAATCTTACTCTAGTCATTCTTTTATTCCTGACATACCTATAGAAAGCTTTAGGGTTTTCCTTTTAAAGGGACCATGCAATGCTTTCCCCCTTAACATTTTACAAACACAAAATTCTAACTTCCTGTCTCCCAATCCACAAGTACGCTACTCAACTTTGCAACACTTCCTCCCTTAAGAAAAAAAATGAGCCATCATTATGAAAAGATAGCTTCTTTTTTTCTTTTAAAACCTTAACTCCTTTATATTACTAGGTCCGTATCCGATTAATCTAGAGTTACACATGTCATACAAATTCTATATATATACATTTAATGCTATCATTTCTACTTTATATAAACATTTTTCTTTTAAACTCACGAAAAAGCATCCGCGATAATATTTTCACAACCCACAACATGTATAATCTGTAAATTAAATGCTTGTAACATAAAACTCCAATTAAATAATCTGGTGTTCTTGTCCTTAATTCTTTCCAGAAACGTCAAAGGATTGTGATTAGTATACATAATCGTCTCTGATGCGTTGTTTTCAACATAAACATCAGGCCATTACCAAACTCAATAACTCTTTTTCAATAGAGTCTAAATAAACTGCAGATGCTGGAATCCAAGGTAGACAAACAGGAGGCTTGAAGAACACAGCAGGCTAGGCAGCATCTGGAGGAAAGGAGCAGTCATAATTTCGGGCATTCCTCAGTGTCATCTGTCTTTATCTGGTGTTGTGTCCTAAGAATGTCACTTTCGCCTTTGCAAATTCTGAAGAGACTCTGATTCTGACAGAGTCCTGAAGACAGGTAATGCCTGAAACATTGATTTCTCCTTTCCTCCCGATGCTGCCTGGCTTGCTGTGTTCTTCCAGCCTCCTGATTATCTGACTCTTTTTCAATGGTTGAATATTTTTCTGGTGGATACTGAGTTTTTTTGAAAAATAACTGAATGGCCTGTCAATTCCTCAATCATTCTCCTGTAACAATACAGCTCCAACCCCTACATCACTTGTGTCTATGGCGACTTTGAAGGGTTTCCAAAAATTTGGGGCACGGCTCAAACTGGTGCAATGGTTAACACTGCTTTTAAATTCTCAAATGCCTCCTGGCATTGTTCGGTCCACCAAAATTTCGTGTTCTTTTTTAACAATTCTGTTAATGGTGCCACTACAATACTAACTTTTGGTTCAAATTTCCTGTAGAATCCGCTCAGTCCTAAAAATCATAGCACTTCCTTCTTCGAGGGTGGCCTTGCAAATTCGTTGATGGCCTTTGTTTTCATGTTCCTCAGTGTCATCCATCCATATCTGATGTTGTGCCCTAAGAATATTACTTCCACCTTCGCAAATTCTGTTTTTGCCAAGTTTATGACCAATTTTTCCTTCTGTAGTCTCTCAAAGAGTTCTGCCAAAAGCTCCATGTTATCTTTCCACGAATGGCTAAAGATCACTAAGTCATCCATGTAGACAGCACAATTAGCCCATCCTGCCACAACTCTGTTCATAAGCCTTTGAAAAGTGGCTCGTGCGTTTATCATTCCAAAGGGCATTACTTTAAATTGACACAGTCCATTTGGGATTACAAAAGCAGAAACTTCTTTCATTCTCTCTAACAAAGGTACTTGCCAGTAACCATGAAGTAAGTCCAACTTTGTGATGTAAGTGGCTTGTCCTACTGTTTCCACACAATCCTCCAGCCTTGGAATTGGTTATAAGTCAGATTTGGTCACAGCATTGACCTTCCGATAATCTATGAGGAATCATTGAGTACCATCAGGCTTGGGAACCAACATGATCAATGAACTCCACTCGCTTTGACTCAGCTCTATGATGTCGTCTTGGAGCATCACTTCTACTTCCTTCTGAACCTGCACTACTTTGAGAGGATTAAGCCTGTAGGGGTGTTGTTTTATCAGAACAGCATTCCCTATAGCAACCTCATGTACTATGGTGCTATTCCTCCAATTCTATTTCTACATAGGTCCTCCTAGCACTGTAATAAGTCTTTCAATTCAGTTCTCTGTTCCTGGGACAGACAGCTTACTACCCTATCCCATTCCTTAAGGAATTCCTCATTATTCAATTTATTCTGAGGCACCTCAAAATCCGAATCATTTGGATTTGATTCCTCACGCTGAGTGGCAGTGACTAATACCTGTTTCTCCCGTTCCCTTTCCCTGCCAATGTAAGGTTTCAGCATGTTCACATGACATACCTGAAAGGTTTTTCCTACCTGGCATCTTTACCAGATAATTCACCTGATTTAGCTTCTTCTCAACCTGATAGGGACCACCAAACCTTGCTCTGAAGGGATCTCCTACCACTGGTAATAGCACCAATACTTTATCCCCGGGGCAAGTGTATGAATTTTAGATTTCTTATCTGCTTCTTGCTTCATTAGATGCTGTGTCACCTTCAAATGTTGCCCAGCTAATTCACCAACTCTGTTTAATCTTTCTCTCACCTCAGATACATTATGCAACTGTGAGGTCTCTGACTTCAGACCTACCAACTTTTTCTTAGTTAATTTTAAAGGCCCTCTTATTTTGTGTCCAATATTGATTCAACTCGAGTAAACTGAGTTGATTCATTTGGAGCATCTCTAATGGCAAACAATATAAATGGGATACCCTTATCCCAATCATTTGGGTAATCCTGGCAATAAGCCCTTAGCATGGTCTTTAGGGTCTGATGCCACCTTTCCAATGCTCCCTGAGATTCAGGATGGTACGCACTTGATTTAAAGTATTGGATGCTTAAACTATCCATGACCACCTTAAATTGTTTAGCAGTAAAATTGCACCCTTGGTCTGATTGAATCTCCCTGCATAGTCCATAACAGGTAAAGAAAGTAAGCAACTCCTCCACAACCTTTTTTGCCTTGACATTCCGTAATGGAATTGCCTCCGGAAACCTGGTAGACACATCCATTGTGGTTAGCAGATACTGGTTCCCACTTTTGGTTTTAGGGAGGGGACCTACACAATTAATCATATCCCATGTGAAAGGTTCTTCAAATGCAGGAATTGGCATCAAAGGCTCTGGTTTTATTACTGCCTGTGGCTTACCTACCATCTGACACATAAGACAGGTACGGCAAAATACAACCACATCTTTATGTATTCCAAGCTAATAGAAATGCTTCTGTATCTTATCCTGAGTCTTCCTCACTTCTA
Source organism: Rhincodon typus (assembly GCF_021869965.1). Taxonomy (NCBI): domain Eukaryota; kingdom Metazoa; phylum Chordata; class Chondrichthyes; order Orectolobiformes; family Rhincodontidae; genus Rhincodon; species Rhincodon typus. The sequence goes on along the minus strand of NW_025979879.1, from coordinate 2,361 downwards.
GATGACCTCCTTCAGGTAATTGATGTGCTACCCACAATACTTCCTGTCCCTATACTACCGGCAACACAATCTGGTTAAGTTTTGCCCATTTCTCATCTGCACTAACCTGCTAAGGTCGCCAATTCCATTTTAAGACTTTATCCTTAAGGTAATAGCATTCTGGAATAGACTCTGTTTCCTTTTCCAAGTAGGCTTTGTGATATAAATCCATTATCGTCGTGTCTTTCTATTGTAACTCCAGTAATCTTTCAGAACTAAACACCTCTGCCTGATACTCTACCTGCTTAGGTTTTTCTTTTACCATCTCATCAAACAGAGTGTCAGCTAACTGTACCTCAACTCCTTCACCTTTCTCTTTTGTTCTCCCTTCTTATTTTAACTTATGGCTGTGGGATCTTGTCACCACACAGTCTGGAAAAATTCCAGGGTATTTTGTTTTAATTCCTCAGTTCCCTGGGGTTTTTTTGGCTTTTCCATTACAATGGGCATCATTCCCACCTGTGATCCAGCTATATCGTTTCCAAGAATAAACTGAATTCCTGGAATAGCCAATTTTTCCATCACTCCCACTATCACTTCCCAAGTCTTAATGGGACTTTCTAGCCTTACTTTACACAGGGGAACACTAATTCTCTCTTTATTTATTCCACAGATTATCGCTCTCTCGGGGATTATTTCAGAGGGAGTGCAAATACTTTCATCTCTTACTGTTAGAGACTGACTAACTCCCATATCTCTCAATATTTTAACTTCTTTACCTATCCGCTCCCACCCCATGTTCGACCTGACTAAACCTTACCCACACAGGTGAAGTCTTTGTAGAGATCAGGCACCATCTCGCTATCCTGCAGCTCCTCGACTCCTCTTGGGATTTTCTTCACAACCTCAACTAATCCCACTTGTTTAGCCTCTTTTACCACATCTTTTTTTCCCAGTGCCTCTCTTAACCCACCAGCACTGTGACTTTGTGTGTCCCACCTCATTGCAGTGGAAACACCTGAGGTCTTTCACCTCTTTTCCACCCTCTTGGGTTTCATTTTTCACACGTGGTAAACTGTTTCCAGTGTGATCTACATTTTGTTTTTCATTGAAGGATCTCCCTCTTTCCCAGTTTCTATCCCTCATGGAATGAAATCGCTGTCAGAAGCTAGATTTCAGTTTATGCACTAATGCGTATTCATCTGCTAACTCTATCCTTTCCCTTTCTCTTCAACTAGGAATCTTCTCTCCCTTTCTTTTTCCTATAACTCCAGTTGTCTGATTTGCAATTTAATTTTTTCTAACTCCGCTGCACTTGACTGTTTCTCTGACATACCTAATTGCTTGAGTAATTCCATTACAATTTCAGCTTTCTTATTGTCCCTAGTTAAACCAAATTTTAGCCTGTCAGCTAATTCTAAAAGTGTCCCCTTTTTCTGTCTTTCTAAAATTTCTTGGCAAATTTGGGAAGCATCTCCGACCCCTAGAACTTCTTTAGCAATGATAAGGGCCATTTGCCCACTTTTGATTTAACCAACAACAAGCAACTGAAATGAAACAGATTTTCCACATCGCATTTAAGTTTTGTTTAAAGATCTGAGACACTAATCCTCAAGTCTGTTTAAACCTGCTGGAGCCTTTCATACCCTAAATCTGTTCAAATTTGTCCAGATCTGTTCAAATCTGTTCAGATCCATTCAAATTCATTCAGATCTGTCCAAATCCTGGACATGAGCCCCAAATCTGTTATAAAGTGAAGGTTGCCCCCCGACTCTGAGAACTAAAACCGAAACACCCAAAGACGAAGCACCTTGCCCTACAATCTGTAAAAGGAGTGTGAAAAGTGGTGTAACCTGCCTTTCAGCAACTTCTAGTGGTCAAATAAAACCATTCCCTGACACTCACTTTACAATCAACAAGGAACAATTTATTTATCTAACTCTAACAGTGAACAAATTAACTACACTACTACCAAACCGAATACACTCCTTCTAACTATGAACTATTCCTGAATTAAACAAGATTCTAATAGTATGCTGTTCTAATAAATATAAGTCCCATATATATAAAAATAAAATAAAGTAGAATTTACGCTCTCAAAATTACAGCCAAATTATGCACCGTCTTGAATGTTCTGTGCATTCTCCACCAAATGTTCTGTCAGGAATGCCTTCTCAGTTGATTCTTCTGTCAGGAATATTAACTAGTTGTGCCATAGATACCTTTGTTCTTTAGAGGGTGCTTTCTCTAAAACTTGGAGAAGACTGTGAGAGCCAGCAATCCTCTCTTGAGAGCTGAGAGTTTTTAACTCTGGCAAATGGCAGTTAAGTCTCCTGTCTTTGTCCAACTGCCCTCTTCTTCTGTACCCTTGATGACATATCA
>NW_025979878.1:0-5903 GCF_021869965.1 Rhincodon typus | reverse complement strand
CAGGAACAGCAACTCATATTCCGCTTGGGAACCCTGCAGCCCAATGGTATTGATGTAGATTTCACAAGCTTCAAAATCTCATGCTGCTTGGCCTGCTGTGATCATCCAGCCCTGCACCTTGTTGTCTCGGATTCTCCAGCAACTGCAGTTCCTACTATCTCTGTTTAAGTTCCCTTCATTGAGGTTCACAATACAAGAAACTGAGCTGATAACAGTGCACTTTTATTTTTGCTCATAATAGAGGAGGAATCACTATCAGTGAGGTAGCAAATTAGAGGATTCATATTTGACTGATGAGGATGAAAAATTTAATATTCTGGTGGTTTACTGAATTACTTTTAAAAATCAGCCAATTTCCCTCCAAAGAGCAAATAGGCTGAACTATGATGGTGTAGATTGACTGATTTGGAGAATGTTTCTTTTCTTCATCATGTCCTGTTTGGTAGCGCATCATAGGGATATGTAGTCTTGCCCATGATGATTGACAATCCCCGTGTTGCAGTAAAGCAGTTTTGTACTCTGTTGTGTACAGAATTCAGTTTGAAACTGATAACAAAAGTAGGATTGGATTAAGCGGTGGAAGATGAGTGGGCCCAATTTGACCTTTCATAAAAATTCTTCACAAATATTATTGATTTTTTGCCAGAGAGTGGGTCATTGCATTAAGAACGGGCTTGTGGAGTTTGATTGCATCAAGAAAGCAGCTTGCTCACACCCAGCAAGCAGTCAGTTCAAAATGATACTGCTGTGCCAAGAAGCTGAGTCAAAGCATGAACTAAATATTCCAAACCAAATAAAGCTGGCTTCTGCAATTGACCACCTCCTTTGCAAAAATTTTTTAAGTAGACTTGGCAAGACACACTGCCATTCTCAAACAGGTTGCGTCCTCTAGTTGATTTTAAATGGACACACAAAAATAATTAAGAGCTAATCACCACACACACACACTGTTTTACGATATTAGGAACTGCTTTTCACATAACTATGTGGCACATTCCTTCCAGGCTAAACAATTAAAGATTAGCAGCATGATTCACGATAAGCTGATAATAATTTCATGGCAGCAGGAGTGCCATTACATTCAAAGGTAAATGAATGAAGACGTTAAAACTGGATTTGAGTTTACGTTTGTGAAACTGAAAGTTATGGCCTGTTTTTGCTTCAATAGCCTACCTATTAAAAAGAAATGCACTATGCAATACACCAACTGTACAAATAAAATGTATTATTATCGAGTCATCAATTATCCTTATTTCAGTTTTTTGTAAAAGATTAAAAATCAAAGTCAATACTTTGCTGTGCTGACATTTTGTTGACTCAGAGCCAATATGAAGAAATTAAAACTGCCCATAATTGAGAAAAGACATTTATTGTGTTCACAAAATGCTTGGAGATATAACCTTCACTCAGTGTACCTCTATACTAAGTCTATGAAATTAATTTTTTGTGTCAGATTCTGTTGTTTGTGTACTGCAACACTCCATTTTTTTCAGATGATCATTTGAAAGATAACTAATGGGAAAGGAATCACATGTAAAGGAAACTGAATAAACCATAAAGCATTGAGCCCAGTGGAACATTTTGGTACCTTAGAAACATAGTACATATATTTTGTTCATATTTTGAGAAAACATCACTTAGTGACACGTGTGATTAATAAAATTCAATTAAGAATGCCATGCTTTAGGTGCAACTCTGTTTTAACTTCCTTAACAATTAAGTCAAATATTTTCTCTCTGACAAATATTAAGTTAACTGGCCTTAAAATTTCTGCTTTCTCTCTCCCTTCTTTCTCAAATAGAGAAGTTAAATTCTCTGTTTTCCAACTGATGACACTTTTCCAGATTTAGGAAATTTTGGAAAAATTGAAACCAATGCACCTTCTATCTCAGCAGCTACTTTTTTGAGACCCTGGGATAGTATCCATTAGCACTTGGGGACTATTCAGTTTTTAGTTCTAATAATTTTCCCTGAAGATTTTAATTTAGTTTATGTTCCTCATCTTTACTAATCCTAGTTCCCAACCACTTCGCCTCATATTTTATCACTTCTGGGATAATATTTTTATCCTCTATAATGTTTAATAATTAGTTTTGTTTATTGTTCTAAAGCAAGAATTCGTGCTATAACTGATAAACTCTATTAAACCAATTTTTTTACCAAAATACATTGTAGGTATACATACTAAGTATATTCACTATTTCTTATGTATGGAAAAATACCATAATTTTCAACTAGTGTAGCATCAACATTTTATTCAACTGTTTCTAAAAAGTGACTCTCAATTTCTCCTAGATTTTCTCTCTTGCAGGCAATTTTTTTCGGGAAGGGCTCCTTTAAAAGATAGTCACAGCATTGAAAGTACCTAGATTTATTTACGTTATAAATGGAAACTTGTTCATTCAATTTCTTGCAGTAGACAAACAAAACCAGTAGTCCCCTATCATGACTCTTAGACTCAAAGAAGGTTAATCCATACCTGCAATTATCTTTCACAGTTCAACCAGCTTCCTCGCAGCTTTTCTTCTTTACAGAACCTGGAGGATAGTAGACCATACACTGGATGCAGTTCCAGATTAACTTGCTCACTAATGTTACAAATGGACACTATGACTAAAGCTAATGGCAGGAAGCTAACTAATTCTCTCTAGTGGTAAGTGTTTCACTTCAGCTGCTTAAATTCCAGCAATACGCCTTTACAACTCACTTGGAGATAGCAGTATCTGAGGTTTGCCAACATACATCAATGTTCTTTGAATGTGGTTAAACAATTGTTGTCATCATGGATTGCATGTATGTACTTCATATCATGCGAACACAATTGGGTGCAAACTTTACAATAGCTTGATCTGTAGACTTCAGAACTTGGCAATAGGTCCTGACACATGTAAAATAACTGACTGACCAAAAATGTAAGCATCTTTATAATGGTATTATAACTAGTACCATTGTAGTTTGCATTCTTGGAATACTTGGAATCAACTTGAGATAAATAAGTTTCATTTAGTTTAATCTAACTTTTCTAATTAAGGAACCATTTGTTTCTGTTCTTGAAGTTTAGCAATATCTATTGATACTTCCCTCAATCATTTGATTTGTTGGAGTCCAGTTTCTTCCTTGTGATTGATGCCAAAAATCGAAACTGAACTTCACCTAAACACTGAGATAACAAGGTGTAGAGCTGGGTGAACACTGCAGGCCAAGCAGCATCATAGGAGCAGGAAGGCCTAAACACTAACAACTTCTCCTTATAGCTGTGAATTAAATAAAGATCTGCATTTAGGTGGTGTCTTTCATGTCCTCAGGGTAACTCAAACCACTGCTCACTTATTGAATCAAATTCATTAGCCTGGGACCACAGAAATCCATTTTACACTGTTCCAACCAAGATCAGGACAAATATCAGAAAGAGCACGGTCAGCATCCCATGTCAACTGTATGTGCAGGTCCACAACCTGGGGTAGTGAAATAGTGAAATTTCCTTGAAATAGGAAAAGTGTTTGGGCTGTGGTGAAAGAAAGTTAAGGATAACGCTAAGTTAAAAGATACCCTTATAATGTTAAAAAAAAGAAAAATAAATGTACATAGAGAATGGTGGAAAATCTCAGCAGGTCTGGCAGCAGCTGTGGAGAGAGAAACAGAATTAATGTTTTGAGTCAATTATGACTCTTCTTCACAACTGAAAGGTGTTGGAAAATGGATTTTTATTTACTTTTGCGTTTGACAAAGACAGGAGCACATGATGTTGAGGCCCTATGCAAAAGGACAAATGGTGCTAATATTGGAAAAAGAGAAAAAAAGATGTAAAATGGGAATAATTTAAGGTGTGAAATGGAGAGAATGGGTCCTTTTTATGAAGAGCAAAGTAAACAAGACACAAACAACAAGACTATAGGGGAGAGAGATAGAAAATGTAAGAAAAATAGAGAACAGACATAATGCCGTCAGTTTCTGAAGTTATGGAATTTAATCCTGAGAATTTGAGGTTGAAGAATGCCTAAGCGGAAAATGCAGCGCTGTTCCTCAAGCTTGTACTGTGCTTCAGTGGAACACCGCAGCCAACCCAAGACAGAAATGTTAGGCCATAAGAGCTCTGTTCTTTAAGTGAGGGAACGAATGTAATGTTTCCATGGTAGCTAAAAATATATGGTTAGCTAGAAGTTCAAACTGGAGGCCTGTGACCAACAGAGTGTTGCAAGGATCGATGATGGTCTACAGTTGTTTGTCATTTGTACAAATGATTTGGATAAGAATACTGGAGGCATGGTTATTAAGTTTGCAGATGACACCAAAACTGGTGATATAGTGGACAGTGAAGAAGGTTATCTAAGAGTACAATGGGATCTTAATCAACTGGGCCAGTGGGCCAAGAAATGGCAGATGGAGTTTAACTCAGATAAATTGAGGTATTGCATTTTGGTAAGACAAGCTAGGGCAGGACTTACACACTTAATGGTAGGGCTCTGGGGAGTGTTGTTGAACAGAGAGACCTAGAAATGCAGGTACATGGTTTCTTGAAAGTGGCATCACAGGTAACAGAATGGTGAAGAAGGCATTTGGCATGCTTACCTTCATTGGTCAGAGCACTGAGTACAGGAATTGGGACATTAAGTTACAGTTATACAAGTCATTGGTAAGGTCACATTAGGAGTACTGCATACAATTCTGGTTGCCCTGCTACGGGAAGGATGTTATTAAACTGAAAATGCAGCAAAAAACACTTTTACAAGGGTGTTTCTGCGATTGGAGGATTTAAGTTATAAGGAGAGGTTGGATAGACTGGGATTTTTTCCCTGGAGTGTAGAAGGCTGAGGGATGAACTTTTAGAAGTTTATAAAATCATGAGGTGCGTAGATAAGGTGAATAGCAAAGGTTTTTTCCCCAGGGTAGAGGATTCCAAAGCTAGAGGGCATAGGTTTAATGTGAGAGGGGAAAATTTTAAAAGGGATCTTAGGGTCAAATTTTTCGCACAGAGGGTGATGCATATATAGAACAAGCTGTCAGACGAAGTGGTAGAAGTGAGTACAATTACAATATTTCAAAGTCATTTGGACAAATACATGGATAGAAAAGTATTAGAGGGATTTGGGCCAACTGCAGGCAAATGGGACTAGTTCAGTTTAGGAAACCGGAGCCGAAGGGTCTGTTTCCACGCTGTATGACTCTATGACTACGTAAGCTGTGAGGGGGATTCAAACAGGCAACAAAGGAATGTGGTTAAGTTAAGCAGGTGGGCGAGAAGATAGCTGGAATATAATGTGAAGAAATGGGAAGTTATCTGCTTTGTTGCAAAAAATATAAAAACTTCAATTTTTTGAATGGTGCTGCAGTGTTGGTATTCATTTTGTCATTTATACGAGAACTACCACTATTGAGACTCTCAATGCACTGCCTCGCGAAGATACAACACTTTTTGTAAAAACTCTTTATTTACAGATTAGTAGATACATACATTCTCTGAAGAGTTGTTAGAGATTCTGCTCCCTTCCAGTTCTCTATGTAATCATGTGCGCTTTCATCATTATTCTATAATCTGCTAATGCATCATTATCTGCAGATTTCATTGGGACATGGTGTTTTTCAGCACAAAGCACAGAAGGTCAACATGCAGGTTCATAAAGCAAATGGTATTTTATCCTTTATTGCAAAGGAGTTAACATATAAGTTCAAAGGGGTTCTACTGCAATTGTATGGGACTATGGGGAAAACATACTCAGAAGAAAGTGAGAGATAGTAGGAACTGCAGATGCTGGAGAATCCGAGACAACAAGGTGCAGGGCTGGATGAACACAGCAGGCCAAGCAGCATCCTAGGAGCAGAGAAGCTGACGTTTCAGGCCTAGACCCTTCATCAGAGAAGGGGGAGGGGAAGGGGGTTCTGAAATAAATAGGGAGAGAGTGGGA
>NW_025979877.1:0-5903 GCF_021869965.1 Rhincodon typus | reverse complement strand
CTTGTTGTCTCGGATTCTCCAGCATCTGCAGTTCCTACTATCTCTGACTTTGTAGCTATCAGGTGCTACATTGCAACTGATGTTCCAACTTGCTTGGGATTTGCAATCTGTAAAGATGTTCTCATAACACTTGGCTCCTTCAATGTACTTCCAAGTCACATCAGCTGCCCATTCCTGGAACATTCTGCCAAATTCATGGTAATATGCATCCTGAAGCACTTTACATCAACACAGAAATGGTAACATAACTGTTTCGAGGAGCACTGTGCATGTCATTTACATGTGCATTTGCAATGAATTTCTGACCTTTTTAGTTAAAGAAGCCAAATCAAAAGTCATGTCATGCTTTTAGAAATCATTCACAGTCTGCGTTGCTGTGGTAACATGTGCTTTTACGTGCATGTTGTACTCTGAGCTATGGATCATGATAGTAGAGGCTCTGATCTACTTTCCATCGCATGCTAACCAGGTATTTCTCCAAAACTTGCTAACTGTCATTGCTGTCAGCTGGAAAGACTTGTCAACTGACAACATAGCCCTTGATTGGGGAACCAAATTACAAACATGCCTTTCTGGACCATCAAACTCTGGGTGGGACCCAAACCCACAGATTCTAATACAAAAGTATTGACAATATTTTTAATGAAATATATTTAGATTCATTAGTCACTAAATCAAAGCAGTAGATTGTATGATTTTTAACTTATTGTAATGGGACAGAAGTTAGCTAGCTGAAAATCACTAGCTCAAAATGAGGCAAACAAAAGTGGGCCATGAGCATAATAAGTTTATTGTAAAACCTGGAGTCAGTCTGGGTTGTCTTCCTTGGAGCAGCCAAGATGGAGAGGGGAGCTGATCAAAGTGTAAAAGATCATGTGGGGGCAAGAAAGGCTGGATCAGAAGACATTATTTTCTATTAGTAAAGGGGGTCAATGATCAGGTAGGAAGTAGAAGGCTAAGAAGACAGTTGCGGAGAATCTTTTTTCAAATCAGAAGATGGTGGGAGTCCGGACCTCACTACTCTGAAAAGGTGATTGAATCAGAAACTAGCAACATTTAAGTAGTATTTAGATATCCCTCTCATTGCCGTAACTATCAGGGCTACGGGCTAAAATATGGAAACTGGGATTAGTATAGTCAGATCTTTAGCAATGGGCATGGATGCAATTGGCTGAAATGGGCTGCTTCATTGCTGTAAACATATACAAGTCTGTAAACAATTTCTAACAGACTATTAGTGCATTCCCAAGAAATCCCTGTTGCATTGTGAATGCTAGAGATGTAACCTTTTTCTGTTGTTACGATAGAGGCACATTGCATTACCATACTAAGCATTTGCTGTCAAAATAATGGTGAGGTTAATAACTATTACCATTTTTTTTAAATTGTAAATGATACAGCAACTTCAGCTGCACAGGAGATGTGAAGTTGAATGTGACTATTCAATAATTTCGGTGTGTATTGTCTCCACCAGCACCTAGGGAGATGATGGCCTAGTGGTATTAGCACTAGACTATTAATCCAGAAATTCAGCTAAGGTTCTGGGGACCTGGGTTTGAATCCCACGATAGCAGACAGTGGCAGAATTGAATTCAATTTTAAAAAATCTGGAATTAAGAATCTACTGATAAACATGAAACCAATATCGATTGTCAGAAAACCCATCTGGTTCATACATGTCCTTCTGTCATTCTCACCTGGTCTGGTCTATACGTGACTCCAGACTCAAAGAAATGTGGTTGATTGTCAAATGCCCTCTGAAATGGCCCAGCAAGCCTCTCAATCGCTACAAAGTGTCAACAAACAAATAAAAGCAGAGGGATCACCTGGCATTGACCTAAGCACTGGAAAAGACAATGGCAGAAACATGTTGACCCTGCAATTCCTCCTTATGAACATCTGGGGGCTGGTGCCAAAACTGGGAGAGCTGTCTCACAGACTAGTTAAGCATCAGCCTGACTCAGTCACACTTACGGAATCATACCTTACAGACAATGTCCCAGACACCACCACCACCATCTCTGGATATGTCCAGTCCCACTGGCAGGACATACCCAGCAGAGGTGGCAGCACAGTGGTACACAGTCGGGAGGGAGTTGCCCTGGGAGTCCTCAACATTTATGCCAGACACCACGAAGTTGCATGACTTCAGGTTAAACATGGGCAAGGAAACCTCCTGCTGATTACCATATGCTGTTCTCCTTCTGCTGATGAAATCAATTCTCCTCCATGTCGAGCAACACTTAGAGGAAGCATTGAGGGTGATAAGGGTACAAAATGTACGCTGGGTGGGGTATTTCAACATTCACCACCAAGAATGGCTCGGCAGCAGCTCTGCTGATCGAGCTAGTTGCTCCTAAAGGACATAGCTGCTAGACTGGGTCTGCAGCAGGTGGTGAGGGAACGAACGTGAGGGAAAAACGTACTTGACTTCATCCTTACTAATCTGCCAGCTGCAATTGCATCTTCTATGACAGTATTGGTAAGAGTGACCATTGCACAGTCCTTGTGGAAATGAAGTCCCGCCATTACATTGAAAATACCCTCCATTATGTTGTGTGGCACTATCACCGTGTTAAATGGGACAGACTTTGAACAGATCTGGCAGCTCAAGACTGGGCATCCATGAGGTGCCATAGCCAATATCAGTAGCAGAATTGTATTCCAGCACTATCTGTAACCTCATGGACTGGCATATTGCCCACTTAACCATTACCATCAAGCCAGGGGATCAGCCCTGGTTCAATGGAGAGTGTTGGAGGACATGCCAGGAGCAGCACCAGGCATACCTGAAGATGAGGTGTCAACCTGCTGAAGCTACCAAACAGGACTACTTGCATGCCAAACAGCGGAAGTAGCAAGTGATGGACAGAGCTAAGTGATACCACAAGTAACAGATCAGATCGAAGATCTACAGTCATGCTACATCCAGTAATGAATGGTGGTGGACAATATCCAGGCCTGGACTGACAAGTGACAATTTATGTTCCCATTACACAAATGCCAGGCAATGACCATCTCCAATAAGAGACAGACAATCTAATCACAGGCCTTTCACATTCAAGGATATAGCCATCACTGAATCCCCCTCTATCAACATTCTTTGAGTTACCACCGACCAGAAACTCAAACAGTCTTGCCACATAAACTGAGGCTACAAGAGCAAGTCAGAGGCTAGGAATACACAGATGAATAACTCACCTCCTGAACCACCAAAGCCTGTCCGCCATCTACAAAGGCGCAAGTTAGGAGTGTGATGGATTACTCCTCACTTCCCCAGCTGGGTGCAACTCCAACAAAAGAAGTTTGAAACAATCCAGGACAAAGCAGCCCACTTGACTGACACCCCATCCACAAGTATCCTCTCTGTCCAACACTGACGTTAAGTAGCAGCAGTATGCACCATTTACAAGTTGCACTCTGGAAATCCACCTAAGATCTTCAGACATCACCTTGTAAACACACAACCACTTCCATCTAGAAGGGCAAGGGCAGTGGATACATGGGAACACCTGCAGGTTCTCTCCAAGACACTCACGATCCTGACTTAGGAGTATTTCGCCGGTCCTTCACTGCATCTGGGTCAAAAGCCTAGAATTCCCTCTCCAACAGCATTGTAGGTCCACCTACAGCACATGGACTGCAGTGGTTCAAGAAGGCAGTTCACCAGCACCTTCGAGGGCAACTAGGGATGGGTAACAAATGCTGGCCAGCCAGCGACGCCCACATCCCATCAGTGAATAAAAAAGCCCTGACTTGCAAAGTCTACCAAACTGAAGCCACCACATAAAACCAAGTGTCAGCACTAGTTTCATCACATGTTCATTGTTAAATTAGTGCAAATCAACCTTCCTAATGCCGAGAATTAGCTTTTACATGTTCACAATTTCATTCCTTCAGTTAAAGTTTCAGGCCAAATCTTAACATTTTTTTTTGGCTAAATCCAAGTTGCAATGAATTTTTAGAGCGATTTCCACACTGAGGCCTAGCAAGTTCTCTCACTGTATCTTATCAAACTCATCTCATTAACTATCTACCCCACCTTTATCACATTTCCATTTCCGATTCCAGCCCCAGCTGACCACATTCCATTCCAAGAACAACTCGCCATTCACTGGATATTCCAGAACTCACCTTTGAGCTCATCTCATCAAAAGGACATTGTGCACCAGACAAACACTGGGAGCTGCCCTGCATGGTTCCTGATATTTGCTGCAGACAAAGTGGGCAAGGGAAAATGGTGTCCCACTTTGTGAGGCTGGGATCAACAAGTCCTGCTAGATGGAGTGATGGAGAAAAGGGACTTCCTCCTCTCTGCAGACCAGCAGTGGAAGCCAATGACACAGACCATGCCAGTCTGGTCCGAGATTGTCACCTGGTATAAAGCAGTCTCAGCCATCTGGAGGAATGAACAGCACTTTATGAACGAAGTGAATGACCTTCTCCATTCTGCCAGTGTCAGTACCACCATCTTCTCTCTGATACCTCACACTCATTCGATTTCAGCTACTATACCCACCTCTCACCAAGGCTCCTGCTCGAAAGTTCTCGTTACTGTCTCCATCACCTTCCCTCGCCCATTCTCATCTGCCCCAACCTCTAACATATGTACCCGACATGCCAACTGTGCTGCCTACTGACTGACTCTGGATGCCTCCTTATCTGCACCAACAGTAACGGCTATGTCACCCACTTGCATCTCCCAGACTACATATCCCTCTCATTCCAGAAGAAAGAGTAAAGTTTGGTGTGGGGTACTCAGTATTCAGCTCCTGACCCCTCCCTTCTGTGGAGGGAGTCCTAACTCTGCCCGACCATTTCCAAGCCCTGGAACGGCATCGGAGGCTGCCCTTTACTTACTGCACTGGGACTCCCTGAATAAAAGCTAATCACACTGAGGGCTGCTGATAACCATGACTAGTTTCTTTCCGTCATGTCTGTGCTAAACACAAGGCAAGATGGAAGCAATATGAGCCCTGTATCTCTGGATGAGGGGTCAAAATGCATAAAGGCAAGGCAGGGACATGGTGAGCATCCAGGTAGGGTCAGTGTGAGTGAGTGCTATGACAGTTAGCGATGATGCAGCCAGGTCTAGTCTAAGAGCTGGGTGTATGTCCCTGAGCAGTGTCCTTGCTGAACATTATGATGATAATGCAGCCTGACATACAACAGCATTCTGTCCATACGTCATCGATGCGTCACGAGGGTAAAATATGGAATGCCAATGTCCGTGCACGTGTGGGGCCAGAGCTCATGGTGCCCAGTGTCCAACGTTGAGATTGATCAGAGAAAGCAGCAGGCTGCATGTACTAGGTGCCTGGTTTGGTTTCCAATTCAAGTTCTCTCGAGATTTGTATCAGAGATAGTAGGAACTGCAGATGCTGGAGAATCTGAGACAACAAGGTGCAGAGCTGGATGAACACAGCAGGCCAAGCAGCATCATAGGAGCAGGAAGGCTGACGTTTCGGGCCTAATTGAATCAGAGATAGTAGGAACTGCAGATGCTGGAGAATCCGAGACAACAAGGTGCAGGGCTGGATGAACACAGCAGGCCAAGCTGCATCATAGGAGCAGAAAGGCTGACGTTTCGGGCCTAGACCCTTCATCAGAAAAGGGGGAGGGGAAGGGGGTTCTGAAATAAATAGGGAGAGAGTGGGAGGCGGATAGAAGATGGATAGAGGAGAGGATAGGTGGAGAGGAAACAAACAGGTCGAAGAGGCGGGGATGGGGCCAGTAAAGGTGAGTGTAGGTGGGGAGTTAGGGAGGGGATAGGTCAGTCCAGGGAGGAAGGACAGATCAAGGGGGCGGGATGAGGTTAGTCGGTAGGAGATGGGGATGCGGCTTGAGGTGGGACAGGAAGACTTTCCACATCAAGCAGATGTTCACCTGCACATCTGCCAATG
>NW_025979876.1:0-5903 GCF_021869965.1 Rhincodon typus | reverse complement strand
TTTCGGGCCTAGACCCTTCATCAGACCCTTTTCTGATGAAGGGTCTAGGCCCGAAACGTCAGCCTCTCTGCTCCTATGATGCTGCTTGGCCTGCTGTGTTCATCCAGCCCTGCACCTTGTTGTCTCGGATTCTCCAGCATCTGCAGTTCCTACTATCTCTAATACAACAACCGAACACTTGCACTAACCTAGCAACAACCAATAGACATGAACCAGATGATTCACTCAAAAGAAGTTGATTTTCTTTTAAATAGTGCTGTGTGATGGGATATTTCTTTCCTGCTGTTGAACACATGCTCAGCAATGCACGATAAAGAAAAGGTGTGACTAGAGTGTTGAAGTCAAAAAAAAAACTTCTTCCATTCAATCAGTTATACTTTTACTGACATTCATGATCAGTCTCAGATAAAAGCAAAACACTGCAGATGCTGGAAATCTGAAATAAAAACAGAAAATGCTGCAGAAACTCAGCAGGTCTGACAGGATCTGTAGATAGAGAAACAAAGTTAATAGAGTCATAGTGTCATTCAGCATGGAAACAACCATTCCATGCTAAACATAATTCCAAACTAAACTAGTCCCACCTGCCTGCTCATGGCCCATATCCCTCCAAACCTTTCCTATTCATGCACTTATCCAAATGTCTTTAAAATGTTGTAATTGTACCTGCATCCACCACTTCCTCAGGAAGTTCATACTACACACAAACCATGCTCTGTGTAAAAAATTTACCTCTCATGTCTTCTTTAAATCTCTCTCCTCTCAGCTTAAAAATGTGCCCCCTAGTCTTGAAATCCCCCATCCTAGGGAAAAGACAACTACCATTAACTCTATCTATATCTCTCATTATTTTATAAACTTCTATCAGGTCACCTCTCAACCTCCTACGCGCCAGTGAAAAGAGTCCCAGCGTATCCAACCTTTCCTTATAACTCAAATCTTTCATACTTGGCAACATCCTGGTAAATCTCTTCAGAACCCTCTCCAGCTTGATAATATCCTTGTTTTAACTGCATGACCAGAACTGGACACAGTATTTCAGAAAAGCCCTCACCAATGTCCTGTACAACCTCAACATGACTTCCCAATTACTGTACACAAAGGACAGAGCAATGAAGGCAAGTGTGCCAAAAACCGTTTTAAACACCCAGTTTGTATGTGACGCAAACTTCAAAGAATTATGTATCTGCACCCCTAGGTCCTTCTGTTCTACAACACTACTCAAGGCCCTAACATTAACTGTATAAGCCCTGTCTTTGTTTGTTGTACCAAAATGCAATACCCTGCATTTATCCAGACTGAACTCCATCTGTCATTTTTCAGCCCATTGATCCATTTGATTAAGATCCTTCTGTAATCTTAGAAAACCTTCTTCACTGTCTATTATGCCACCAATTTTGGTGTCATCTGCAAACTTTCTAACCATGCCTTCTATATTCTCATCCAAATCGTTTATATAAATGACAAACAAAAGAGAACCCAGAACTGATCCCTGTGGAACACTGCTGGTCACAGGCCTCCACTCTGAAAAATAACCCTCCACCATTACTCTCTGTTTCCTGCTGTTAAGCCAGTTATGTATCCAATTGGCAAGTTCACCCTGATTCCCATGTGACCTATCTTTACGAATTAGACTACCATGTGGAATAAACAAGGTCTACTGTTCTGCTCTCAATCTTTTTGGTAACTTCTTCAGAAAACTTACTCAAGTTTGTGAGACACAATTCTCTGCGCACAAAACCATGCTGACTATCCCTAATCAATTTTTGCTTCTAAATGCCCTTAAATCCTATCTTTTATCCCACAACTGAAGATTCACAGGTCTATAGTTCCCCGGTTTCTCCTCACAACCTTTCTTAAACAAAGGTACAACATTAGCCACTCTCCAGTCGTCAGTCACGTTGCCCGTAGATAAGGATGATGCAAATATTTCTGCAAGGGGTCTCGTAATTTCGTGCCTTACTTCCCACAATGTTCTGGGATACATTAGATCAGGTCCCAGAGATTTATATTCTCTATGACCTCCTGAACTTCCTCTTCTACAATGTGAACTGTTTTTAAAACATCAAAGTTAATTTCTCTGCATTCTCTAGATTCCGTTTCTTTCTCCACAGTAAAAACTGACACGAAATATTCATTTAATCCCTCTCCCATCTCCTGGAGTTCAACACACAGATGGTCTTCTTGATCTTTAAGAGGCCCTACCCTCTCTCTAGTTATCCTCTTGATCTTAATGTAATTGTACAATCTCTTTAGATTATCCTTAACCTTATTTGCCAATGCTATCTCATATCCCCTCTTTGCCTTCCTAATTTCTCTCTTAAGAATGCCCCCACTCTCTTTATGTTGATTAGGAGATTCAATTGAACCAAGTTGTCTATATCTAAGATAGATTCTCTTTTATTCTTGACAAGAACCTCAGTATCTTTATTCATCTATTGTTCCTTTATCTTACCAGCCTTATCCTTCACTCTAACAGGATAAAAAGCCTCTAAACTCTTGTCATCACACTCTTGAACACCTCCCACTTGTCAGACATCCTTTTACCTGCAAACAGTCTATTCCAATCAACTTTTGAATGTTCTTGTCTCATACCATTAAAATTTGCCTTATTCCAAATAAGAACTTTAACTTTTATGGAAGGCTTATCCTTTTCCATAACCATTTCGAAACAATTAGAATTATAATCACTAGACTAAAGTGTCCCTACTTTTACTTCAGTCACCTGCCCCGCCTTATTGCCCAAAAGAAGGTCTAGTTTTGCTCCTTCTCTAGTTGGAGCATCCACACATTGATAAAGGGTGATAAAGAAAACTTTCTTGAGCACATTTGACAAATTCTTCACCATCCAAACCTTTAACACCACAGTAGTCTCGGTCAATGTTTGGAAAATTAAAATCCCTCATTATTCCAACCTTATTATACTTACATATATCTGAGATTTCTCCACAGATTTGTTTCTCAATTTCCCTCTTAATATTGGGGAGCCTATAGTACAATCCCTTCAAAGGGACCTTTCCTTTCTTATTTGTAATTTCTACCCATATATTTTCACTGGATGATTTTTCAGAAATATCTTCCCTAGCTACAGCAGTAATGTATTCCTTAATCAAAAATGCCACCTCTCCCTCCTCCTTTCTTTCCTCCTTTTCTATCCTCCCAAAGCATCTAAAACCAGGAGCAATGAGCTGCCAGTCTTGTCCATCTCTCAACCAAGTTTCTGTAATAGCTGTGACGTCCCAATCTCATGTTTTTTAAAAAAATAAAAACCGAAAGAACTGCGGATGCTGTGAATCAGGAATAAAAACAAAGTTGCTGGAAAAGCTCAGCAGGTCTGGCAGCATGTGTGAAGGAAAAAACAGAGTTAACATTTCGGGTCCGGTGACCCTTTCTCAGAACTCATTATTTTTTATCCCATGCCCTGAGTTCATCAGCCTAACCTGTAAGACTCCTTTCATTGAAATAAGTGCAATTTAGTTCTTCAGAGTTACTACATACTCTGACTCTCTCTTTCT
Organism: Rhincodon typus; assembly: GCF_021869965.1. Classification (NCBI taxonomy): domain Eukaryota; kingdom Metazoa; phylum Chordata; class Chondrichthyes; order Orectolobiformes; family Rhincodontidae; genus Rhincodon; species Rhincodon typus. The sequence goes on along the minus strand of NW_025979876.1, from coordinate 2,388 downwards.
TTTCTAATTGATGTAATCTCCTCACATTCAGAACCTTCCCCATCAATCCTTCTGTTTTCACTGCAACTCCCTGCTCTCTGTAAGAATAAAGTCTCCCTAAATAGAATGAGCAAATCTCCCTGCTAAGATATTGGTCCCTTTCCACTTTAGGTTAGACCCATCTTTTTTGAACAGGTCTTTTCTATCCCAAAATACATTCTAATTGTCCAAGAATCTGAATCCCTGAACAACACACCAGTTCTTCAGCCATTGATTTATCCCCTTTAACCTTTTGTTCCTTCCCTCATTTGAGTTTGGCATGAGGAGTAAACCAGAAATTACCACTTTCAAAGTTCTATTTTTTATTCTACCGAACCTCTTAAATTCACTCTGTACTGCTTTAATCTTTTCCCTAAAAATGTCATTCCTACCAATGTGTACAATAATTCCTGGCTTCTCAATCTCACCCCTAACAATATGCTTGAAACATTTAGAAATGTCCTTAATCCTAGTATCAGGAAGTGTTCCACATTTGAAATGAGCTGTGCAAGATGAGTTCTGTAGTCCTGAAGAAGACTCAAAACTTTAATTCTGTTTCTTTCTTCACAGATACAGTCAGCCCTGCTGGGTTTCCCAGCATTATTCTTATTTGCATCACAATCAGCCTACAATCTATACTTCTGCTGCATGTACATGTACAGAACATCTCATCAGAAGTGTCTGTGCAAGTGCAGATGTAATTTTGTACCGAAATTGACTTCTGTTAGATCAAATTGTAAGTGCTATGCGTTTAAATTTTGTCACCAAAATTTCCCAAACTTTATTTCTAAAAGTCACAGACTGTAGCTACCAGAAAACACGTTGGTTAGTAATTACTTCACAAAGCACATTTATTAATGCTCCCTTTAAGGGAAACTCAAATCATCTGAACTTTTGGTGTCTTTTTGATCCCTCATGAATCACATACGATGGTACCGAAGGGCTCATCTTTCACTTGTGAGCTGAAGATGTGTTCACCAATTGGTGAGAGACAGTTGCTATTGAAAAGCTGATAAAATCTTTATGGTAAAGTGTCATTACAACAAGAATAGATGAAGAAAAGACAGCTATGGCTTCACGTGACTGAAGGACGAGCTTTTTGCTGATTCCTGAGTTTCATTGTGATTATGGAAACCATTATTTTTATATGCGATGCATAAATGTAGGCACGTGACCTTTCACAATCAATAGGTGCCTATTTATTTGAACCAGGAGCTCTCAAGTTTTATTTTGATGGAGTAAGTAAGTTACTGCTGCAGAAAATTTGCTGCGATGGTGTCAGATGTGGCTGTGCTCTGCATACAAGTTGGACCCATAATCTAAGGCTGGCAATTAAGTGTAAGCACCACATTTACTCTCTAAATAATGGCATGTGCATCTGATTGTTATTGATCCCTGCATAGCCTGCCTTCAAGAATTTACTGATGAATTCCCAGCAGCTAACTTTAAATTCAAGCTATGCAGAGTTTAGATCCAGAAAAAGTTTGAACTTTTTAACAGTCTTCACTTAGCTTCCCCTGAGCCGTTGTCAGATTTAACAACTGATAAATACCTAAGGTTTGTTTAGGCACAAGTGAAGAGCTGCACAAGATCTTTAGTATCCTAGGTGGTCGTGATATTCATCTTTTTAGCAATCAGTAGTAAGCAAACTGTTAGAATTTTTGGATAGCCTATTTTTAGTCATTATCATTTGGAATATTACTTTTTTCTCAATTTCAGCTTTTGTAGCTATGTTCCAGACATGATTGTGTACCAGTTATTGAGTTTGACAGAAAACACTTTCATTTATTGTATTTGTAAATACAATTAAACTGAATGTTTCAAATCCCACTTTATGATGTAGATTTTGTTTGAAACAGGAAAGTGAATGGAGGTGGAACTGATCAAATGTAGATATTATAACCTATTATTTATTAATTAATGAATAATAGGAAGCACTTCAGTGTTGAAATTTGGAATATTTTCTAACCAACTATCAGTGCAGTAGAGCAGAATTGATTGAAAGACTGTAAAAGATGGTAAATTTAATACTGAGCAAGTTACGCCCATAACCTCTGTGATAACGCTGATAAGGCCTATGGGAATTGCTAATTAATCTCCTTTGGATCTCGTTGAGTGTGAGTTCCCAAAAATCTGAATCCCTGAATAATATACCAGCTGTTCAGCCATTGATTTATCCCTTTTAACTTTTTGTTCCTTCCCTCATTTGAGTTTGGCATTAGGAGTAAACCAGAAATTACTAATTTCAAAGATAGTAGGAACTGCAGATGCTGGAGAATCTGAGATAACAAGGTGTAGAGCTGGATGAACACAGCACGCCAAGCAGCATCACAGGAGCAGGAAGGCTGACGTTTCGGGCCTAGACCCTTT
>NW_025979875.1:0-5904 GCF_021869965.1 Rhincodon typus | reverse complement strand
ATTTCTGATGAAGGGTCTAGGCCGGAAACGTCAGCCTTCCTGCTCCTGTGATGCTGCTTGGCCTGCTGTGTTCATCCAGCTCTGCACCTTGTTGTCTCTATATCAACAATCGCTTGAATTTTCATCCAGCTACTATGCATTACTGTCTTGTTGTCCAAGACATTGATGTAGATCGTAAATCGCTGATGCCCCAATACTGATCCTTTCAGCATTTCACTAGATACATCCTGTCAACGAGAAAATGCTCGATTTATCCCTACCATCTGCTTCTTTCTCATTAGCCAACCTACCTATACTAATGTATTTCTTACATGTTTTGCATGTGTAAGTATTGCAATACATTTCAGACTACTTACCCAAGTAACCTTGGCTCTCTTCTCATACGTAGGTAATGACCTTGTTTAAGTTTAATATAGCTGGGGAGGTGATGGCCTAGTGATATTATTGCTGTACTATTAATTCTGAGACCCAGATAATGTTCTGGGGACCTGGGTTTGAATCTCGTCATGGCAGGTCGTGGAATTTGAATTCAGTTTTAAAAAAGTCTTGAATTAAGAGTCCAATGACCAAAATCCATTGCTGATTGTTAGAAAAACCCACCCATTTTGCTACTGTCCTTTAAGGAAGGCCATCCTTATCCAATCTAGCCTACATGTGACTCCAGACCCACAGCAATGTGATTGATTCTTACCTGCCCTCCATGCAATTAGAGATAGGCAATAAATACTGGCTTAGCCAGCAATGCCCTCATCCTGTGAATGAATTTTTTAGAAATACTCCAAGTTAATAAAATAAAACAAATAACTGTAAATGCTGGGAATTTGAAATAAAAACAGAAATTGCTGTAGAAACTCTCCAGCCTAGCAGCTTCTGTGGAAAGAAAGCAAAGTCAACATTTTGAAGGGTCACTGGGCTCGAAACGGTAATCCAAGTTAAGTGATTGTGAAAGTTTCATAGTAGCAGATTTAATATCATTGAGAAAGGGCAATGTTTACCACTGTCAAGGCAGTGATGGAAATCTATTATATCAGTACTATTCTGGAATATAGATCCAATCTGATGGCGTGCGGACAAGGAAGTGTAAAGCATGCTGATGTATATTTGCATGTGTTTGAACTTTTATACCATCTGAAGCAAAAAGACAGCCAGGATTTTCAGGCTCCCGCTGCAGAACACTAAATAACTCTTTCCATGCCATCTAATTGATGAATATCAAGCTGAACATCCATCATCAAGTCAGAGTTATTGAGGGAATCATGACCATGACGCTGAATTTGAAATAGTATCAAGCTAAAATAGTAATCAGCACTGGGCTGCTAATTTGCAAATTCAAAGGTCCTAACACATGAAAAAAGGAGGGTAGTTTGGACAGTCAATAATAGATTCCTTTCAAAATGTCACTAGCTATTTAGTTAGGGTTCTTGAATTAAGAAAACTACTTGCTGCACTTTTTCTTTGTTAATGGCAGGTAGAATAAGCCAAATACAAATCCAGTGAATCAAAATGGTAGCAAGGTGTTTCTTATTTGATTTCTGAGTGGATAATACAAAAGATTTTTGTTTTTTCTGTTATGGTGTATCAATGTGTGAACTGAACACAAGATTTCCAATGTAATTACTGATGTTCTCCTATGCCACTGCACCTGAACAGTCCAAAATGCTTAATTACTATCCTGGTTCATTCTGTTAAAATATCACCTCTAGATATCCAGGTCATTGTCACTGCTTGTAAATTCCTGACGTCAAGTTGAGATTGACAAACTGCTTTTAAGCTTACCGGTTAAAAACAAGACCCCAAAATGGAATGTGATGGTTTCCTTTGTATTTTTGTAAAACAAGCAGTTTGGCAAAGTGCAAATTTTGAGAGGGGCCAGTGGGTTAGATGGCTGGTGTGTGGATTTGATCAGAGCTAACAGCCATTCCAATTGAATTAGACTTGGGGCCTGTCTCCTCACCCTACGACTAGTAAAAGTATGGCATTTTGCCATAGTTAAATAATCACTAAGGGTCTGCTTTTGGGCAAAGAACTCAAGAAGGTGGAGACAATGTTTGTGGAGGAGCATTTAGAATGCAAAGTGCAAAAATTATTATTTATTATGCTTTCTAATTCTTACATCTATGCTCATTTTCCTGTTGAGTTAAATCGTTATCTTTCAAACTCATGTTGTTACCATCAGTCTTTGAACCTCACATGTTGTTCATTGCTTAAGAACCAAACAGAAGAAAATCAGAGCTGGAGAGGTAAGGAATGTCATTGAGAAACTACTGAAACTACACCATGAGGACAAACAACCTTAAATGACCACTCAGAAGAACTTGTCAATAAAAAGAAAGGAAAGGAGACCAATTGATTCACTTACGAAAAGACTTCCTGAAGAAAAATTTCTATTTCTTAAAATAATTGCAAAGATAAATATACAGTTTAAAAAGGGTTTTTTTAAAGAAAAAAATACATGATTACAGCAAACAAAAGTGGCATTTTATTTCGTCATCACATCTTCAACAGTTTTAGTCTTGTGTATTTTCGCTTGGAGCTGTAATTTTCTATCTAAGGGTAGACCATGCAATCTGTGTGTAATTTTCCAGTTCCATACAGAGTAGCCCAAATGGCAGAATGTGAATGTTCAGCATCTAATAATATCAGTGTCATGTTTTTTCCCTTTTAAGTTGAAGATTTTTTTCTCCCTCTCAGAGGGTGATCAGAGTGTCGAATTCTCTTTCCCAAAACGTCATAGAGTCTTACATCTTGGGAAAAGACCCTTTGGCCCATCATATTCCACTGGTCATGAAACAAATTCTCTAATCCAGTTACTCATCTAAAAATCTAGATCTAAAAGCATCAAAGGTGAGGTCTTAAAATTTATTGAGGACTGAGTAACAGATTTTTGATGGATAATGGCTGCAGACAGAACTAGAAGCCTGACTAGAACCAAATCAGGCATGATCTTATTGAATTCTGGAGCAGGCTGCGATATATATTCCTGTTCTTATGTTCCTATGGTTGGAAGAAAAAAAGGAGGCCATGTTCCCAAAGTTTTCTTTAGATAAAGTTATTGAGCTCTTTCATTTGCATGACTGAATTTGAGCATGTTTTAAATTAAACTTTGAAATCAAACCTTACAGTTTTGTTTATAACTTAGAACGTGCATCAAGCTGGGACAGATAGAGAATTTATCTGTTTAATTATTAACATTAATCACTAGTTACATAAGATTTATGAATACAGCTGCTGAAATATCCCAGAAGCGATATAAGGCAATTATTTATGTGTATTAAATTGATTATGTAAAGCGTTTTGATGCTCTCCAGTTTTTACTCCAAAAGGAAATCTTTGCTGAAATAAACAATTATTTGAGGCTGTTTTTAAATATGTCATAACTGACAAAATGTGCTCATTTTCAGAATTTATTGATAGAATATTATTTTTGTTTCTCTTTCGTTTGTTCAAGGGATTTGATTGTGCTGCATTTGTTGCCCCTCCCTAATTGCCTTTGAGGAGATGGTATTGATCCACCATCTTGAAGCAATGCATATGTAGTTCCGAGTCAATGTTGTCTGTTGCTTAGACGGAAACTTGCAGATGATGGTGTTTCTGTGTTGCCTTGACTTTCCAGGCTTGTAGAGGTCAAAGGATTGAAAGGTGCTGTCAAAGGAGCCTTGGAAAGTTGCTGGAATGCATTCTGTTTATGCTACACACTACTACCACTGCACGCTGCTGATATAAACAGTGCTGAACGGGTACCTTGGATTATGATGAACTTCTTGAGTTCTGTGACACTGCACTCATCCAGGCAAATAGAGAATATTCCATTTTGCATTCCTGACTTGTATCTTGTAGATGGTGGAGATGCTTTGGGGAGGCAGGAAGTGAATTTTTGTTCTTAACATTCATTGCCCATCCTGGATAGTTTTCAAGAAATATCACAGTGAAGGTACCTCTTTAGTCTCATTGAGGAGGGCGTGCTAGGATTTTAATCCAGTGACAAGGCAGGAAAGGTGAGACATTTTCAGTTTGGATGGTGTATGACTCAGCGCCAGTGGTGTTTCATTGCATGAGTTATCCTTGTCCTTTTAAATGACAAGTCACCGGTTTTGGGAGTCACTCATGAAGAGGTTTCAGCAGTTCTATTTGCAGTGCATCATAGGGATGGTATCCACTGCAGTTACATTATGCCTGTGGTGGAGAAAATAAACATTTGAGATAATTACTTGGAAGAAAAACTAGTGGCCAACTTTCAGAAGACTTATGTAAGGTTCTACAGCACTCTGATTAAATTTGGGTAGGTTTCAACAAAAACTTTAAATAAATTCCTTTGACTTTTTTAAAAAAATTAGAAAGTGTGTCAAGCTGAGGCAGATAGCGAAAGAAATAGATGAGCCTATTCTTCACTTTCGGTCATTATTTACATAGGTTTTATTTAAGCAGCTGCTGCAGAAGCATGCATTACCAAGTAATGCAAATGTTAGTTATGTTGGGCTGAATCTTATGATTTTTTGGGCAAGTCCAAGTTGTGTCAAGATTTTAGAGGGGTTTCTCACCCTGTGGCCCGGTGATTTTTCCTGCCTTTGTCTTACCAAACTCACCTCATTAATTACCTAACCTGCCTCTATGGCATTTGTCATGCCTGATTTCTACATCATCTTAACATATGCTGTTCTCCGAACAACTCACCATTTAACAGATTCACTGGCATCCCGTGCATCTGTGCCATCTTTAAAAGGCCACTGTGCACCTGGACAAGAAGCTGCCCTGCATGGTTCCTTACATTTGCTGCAGACAGATATGAGGAAATTAATGCCCCACTTTTGGGGCATTGGAAGTTGCCCTTGACTTACTGTGCTGGGAATCCTTGAGCAAAGGCTTAACTTGACTGAGGCCTGCTGACAAATATAACAAGCTTCCCGGCCTTATGCCTGTGCTAAAAAGCACGGCTAGACAGCAGTAAAATTGATGGGCGAATGTGCAAAATAGCAATACAATGTAAGACATGTGTGCTGTGAGTGTCCAGGTAGACACAGAGTGAGTGAATGGTCTGAGAGATGCAGCCTGACCCAGTCCATGAACTGACTGTGTGTCCCCCGGCAAACCAGTGCCTTTGCTTCAGCATTACAAAATAGTTGCTGATGAAACATTGAATTGCAGAAGCATCCTGTAAGCAGGCAAAAGATGTGCCACGAGGGTATCCAGAGGCTGGCTCATGTTGAATGGCAATGTAAATGGACATGGGATGTGTATGTTTGATGCCAATGAAGCATTCTCTGAAACGTTGGTGCCAGGTTTCCAATGTGCAGGTTGTTGAGAGGAAGCGAAGACCTGAATCCACCAGGGACTTGCTCTTATTTCTTTGTCACGTCTTCCAGACATCTAGCTTGTTTGGTGAGATTGGTAAACTGGGAATTTGAATATCAGTGAGGCAAGTTGGGCTATTAACGAGGCATTTAACAAGCACTAATGGCCATCAGTTGACATCTCGCCACTGCCCAGTGAGAATCTCGCCATGCCACATGTGAAAAGCATTAAAAGTTGGAGCGAGGGCTTTGGTATGAGGATGCTGTGGACCAAGAGATCTAGGTTCAAGTCCCAATTGCTCTGGAGCTGCATCCTACGATCAGTGAACAGGTTGATTTGAAAATATTTAAAAGCTGGAGTGAGATGAGCTTGACATCGAGATGGGCTTTGCCACATTTGTCACCAGATTCTGCTTTACACCTCACCACAGCCAACATCAGTCAGGCCCCTATAAGATTTTGCCCAGAACATTTCTTTAGAAATGCAATAAATGTGATTAAATCCATTGTGAATTTACTCCCCAGGCTAGCGAGCGAGAGACAGTGGAAGTGAGAATAAAGAAGAGATTTTTTAAAAACCTAATCAGAGATAGTAGGAACTGCAGATGCTGGAGAA
>NW_025979874.1:570-5906 GCF_021869965.1 Rhincodon typus | reverse complement strand
CTGTTCTTCCTCCCACCTATCCCCTCCTCCCACCTCAAGCCGCACCTCCATCTCCTACCGACCAACCTCATCCCGCCCCCTTGACCTGTCCGTCCTCCCTGGACTGACCTATCCCCTTCCTAACTCCCTACCTACACTCACCTTTCCTGGCCCCATCCCCGCCTCTTCGACCTGTTTGTTTCCTCTCCACCTATCCTCTCCTCTATCCCTCTTCTATCCGCCTCCCACTCTCTCCCTATTTATTTCAGAACCCCCTTCCCCTCCCCCTTTTCTGATGAAGGGTCTAGGCCCGAAACGTCAGCCTCTCTGCTCCTATGATGCTGCTTGGCCTGCTGTGTTCATCCAGCCCTGCACCTTGTTGTCTCGGATTCTCCAGCATCTGCAGTTCCTACTATCTCTATCTACCTGCATATGGCCCTTCTATTAACTCTGCTTTCTCTCCACAGATGCTACCAGACCTACTGAGTTTCTCCAGCAATTTCTGCGTTTGTTTTGGATGTCCAGAATCTGCAGTTCTATGTTTTATAATAAGTTTCAATATCTTGAAATGCTCATGGAAAATTTGGAAGTTCTTGAATATTAATGAAAAAGGGCATAATTTGTTGATGCTTTTTGTTTTGCACTCAATACAATTCAAGAATATCAATGTAAAGGGAGTGCAGTATTTACATGGTACAAGAAGACAGTGCCGACTGGTTGGCTAGTGGGCTTTGATTTGTTGAGGCATTACCACTGAAAATGCACCAGTTAATGATGACTGGCAGTTAACTGTTAAGCTATGTTTAAATTTTAAACCAGTTAGGACAATGCTTTGATGGATCAGAGTCACCCTGATATATGAACCAAGGAATGGATGTCATCTATTTTATTGAATTTGAAACAGTAGAGTATGTAAGTACACTTCTTATCTGCAGAGGACAAGACCCGGTGTATTAAAAATATAGCTTCCAATACGTGCAAGTGGGACATACTACAAACCTGATTGATAATCTTAAATTGGTTTTCAGTGATTCAGGTTGAGTTAAGAAATGGTGTCCAATTGCAAAATCACAAAGCTTTGACAAAATACCTTTTTTTCAGTAATACTCAGATTCTATACTATCAGCAAGTTCCTTTGGAAAACAAAATCAGTCAGAGCCAATCATAGTATCAATCAGACATTTCATTCCACTGCACAACTCTTAATTTTGTCCAAATTCAGACATTGAAACACCACAAAGAAAAAAAAACTTAAATTCATAAAGACACCAGTCAAAGCAGCCACTGCTCTTTAACCTGTGTAAACACATACCCTGCCATTCATTAGTCTTGGACTTCTTTAATGCAAAATATTTTCAAAGGCATGGTATCGGAATGTTACAGAGCAACATTTAATACCATAACATTTTAGAAGATATTAGGCCAGTGGAAAAGGCAAAAAAAAGTAGTTAAGACCATAAAATATAGGAACAGAATTTGGCCATTCAGCCCATCAAGTCCACTCTACCATTCTATCATGGCTGATATGTTTTTCAACCCAATTCTTTTGCCTTTTCTCTGTAACCCTCGATCCCCTTAATAATTGAGAACCTATCTCATCTTAAAATACCCTGAATAACTTGGCCCCCACAACCTTCTACAGCAATGAGTTTCACAGATTCACTACACTCTGGCTGAAGAAATTCCTCATCCCAGTTCTAAAGTGTTGTCCCTTCACTCTGAGGCTGCACACTCAGGTCCTAATCTCTCCTACTGGTGGAAACATCTTCTCCACATCCACTCTTTCCAGGCATTTCAGTATTCTGTACGTATCAGTGAGATCACCCCTCACTCGTCTAAACTCCATCAAGTAAAACTCCAAGGACCCGGAGTCCTCACCTGCTCCTGAAAGACAAGCCCTTCATTCCATGGATCAGTCTTGTAAACATCCTCTGGACCCCGTCAAATGCCAGCACATCCTTCCTCAGGTAAAAGGCCAAAACTGCTCACAATATTCCAAATGCTGTCTGACCAGAGTCTTATACAGCCTCAGCAGTACATTTCTGCTCTTGCATTCCAGATCTCTTGAAATGCTAACATAGCATTTGCCTACCTAACTGCCAACTGAACCAGCATGTTAACCTTAAGGGAATTCTGAACTAGGTTGGTCCCTTTGTGTTTCAGATTTCTGAAGCCTTTCCCTGCTTAAAAAGTCTATGCCTCTATTCTTCCTCCCACATTGCATTCCATCTGCCAATTCTTTGCCCACTGTCCTATCCTGTCCAAATCCTTTTGCTGCCTCTGCTTCCTCATCACTACCTGTCCCTCCAACTATTTTTGGAATGTTCTCTCTGCTTCAGTCAATATGGAGTGTGGAACCTTAGCAGCTGAAGCAATGCCCACTGATGGTGAAGCAATTAAATTTGGTCACATTCAGTGGGCCAGAATTGCAGAAGCATGGATAGCAGAGTTTGGGGCTTCTTATACAGCTGAAGGAGATTACAAAGATATGGAAAAATGAGATCTTGGAAGGGCTTTAAAATGGCAGTGGAGTGTAGAAAAATGTTGAGGGCTGTATCACTGGGAATTGATATCAATCAGTGATCGCAGGAGATGTGAGAAAGCAGGACTGAGCTCGAGTTAGGATATTGGCAATAGATTTTTGAAGCTCTCAAGTTCTAGAGAATATAAAATGCGGCCAAAGGATATTGTCATGATCTGATTACAGGCTATTAATATCCGATCACCGAACTGACACTTCATTTTAACCAAGTATGAAATTGTGAGTTTTTCTAGCTTTAAACTATAAACTTTAATGTTTGTAGAACAAATTAAACTAAGCAAATATAAGCTAGTGTTACATAGTTATGTCTTGCACTCAGATTTACTCCTAACCTCAAGAATTCTTTTGAGACACAATCTTAAAAAAATATTTACTTCTTTACTTCAGTACAGATGCCCCAAAAGCATGCCATACTTCACTGGAGAACAATCTTCAGCTAGCTTTTCTCAAAAATGAGAGGGAAAAAACTCTCATCAACATTTCTTGATTGTTGATGCTTCAGTTCTGGTTATTTTTCCAATGCTCCCAAATCTGCTTGTTTTCAAAAAGACACTGAGGCTCACTTTAATTCCTTCCACTAGTTCCAAATTAGGCAATCTTCAAAATAAAAGAGAGACTTTTCCATGGATGGAATCAAACTATGGCGTCTGGTGTGTTAGATATTGTCACTTCTACTCAAGTGCTGGATGAGTTTCTCATGTAATTGAGGCTTTTAACTCGTCGCACACATGAGATTGTTTATCACAATAAATGGCAAATCTTGGGCGTGGAGTGGGGGAGCGGAGGTCTGGGGTCGAAGGTCAGACAAGCGTTTCCCACTAAAAGGCGCTGGTTCAGGTCATCCATGAAAGGAGGGAAGTCCTCGTTCATCGGAATAGCAGCAGGAAGCCTCCTTATCAGACTGAACTGGCCTGGATTGAGGTCACAGTGTAGGTCAGCACCGATGGCCTAAACAAAAGATCTGGATCCAGGAAGTAGTAGATGAATGGCCTCCCGTGTTCTGCAAGTGGCACCATGCACTCACAGCATGTTGACCCTCACAGGGATATCAGTGTCAAACCATGCCAGTGCAGAGGGACATCAGACAGGACAACTGTCTCTAAGCCTCAGCACTTTGTAGAATATATGCAATAAATGGATGACAGTCACCTCATGGTGTGTCAATATTCTAAAAAAGCTGCATGACATTGCCAGAGTTAATCATTTATTGAGAGGACTCAGGTCCTGGCATGTCAATGTGTGTTCATCAAGAGCTCGTTGCAATCATGCTTGATCCTTTTATTTCTGTCTCCAGAACAAGCTCAGCCATAAGGGCAGGGAGAAGTCCTCTCACTGAAATGAGCCACTTGTGAAGTTCAGGATCACTGTTACCTTCAAGGCAACCAGCATGAGATTGCTCCCTAGTCTTTGCAACTGCAGATAATCAGGTTATTTTCATTGAGTGAAACAGCGATATGCACTTGTTAATCTTTGGAGCAAAATCAATGTGCCAAATTGCTGAAAAAAATAAGTTTCTGGGAGAGTACTAAAACGTGGGACACAGACAGCAATCAATATTTTGAAACCAACTTCAAATTTGATTAAATTACTCACCTGGTGAGATTGAGAACCAAGACATACATTTTCAAATAAGAGCTCTCCCATCTAAGATGGACATGGAGAGGAATTTCTTCCCTTGAGGACCATTAGAATTTGCTGCTACAGATAGCAGTGGAAGCTACGTCATCCAATATATTCAAGGCTGATTTAGACAGAATTTTAATCGACAGGTTAGTCAAGGGCTATGGGGCAGGGAGGGTGGGGGCAGGAAAGAAAGTGTAGTTAAGGCCAAAATCAAATCAGACTTCATCTTGTGGAATGACAGAACAGGTTTGAGGGGCCAAATGGCCTATTCCACAGAGATAGTAGGAACTGCAGATGCTGGAGAATCTGAGACAACAAGGCGTAAAGCTGGATGAACATAGCAGGCCAAGCAGCATCAGAGGAGCAGGAAGGCTGACGTTTTGGGCCTAGACCCTTCTTCAGAAATGGGGGAGGGGAAGGGGGTTCTGAAATAAATAGGGAGAGAGAGGGAGGCAGATAGAAGATGGATAGAGGAGAAGATAGGTGGAGAGGAGACAGATAGGTCAGAGAGGCGGGGATGGAGCCAGTAAAGGTGAGTGTATGTGGGGAGGTAGGGAGGAGATAGGTCAGTCCAGGGAGGATGGACAGGTCAAGGGATGAGGTTAGTAGGTAGGAGATGGGGGTGGGGCTTGAGGTGGGAGGAGGCGATAGGTGGGAGGAAGGACAGGTTAGGGAGGTGGGAATGAGCTGGGCTGGTTTGGGATGCAGTAGGGGGAGAGGAGATTTTGAAGCTTGTGAAATCCACATTGATACCATTGGGCTACAGGGTTCCCAAGCGGAATATGAGTTGCTGTTCCTGCAACCTTCGGGTAGAATCATTGTGGCACGGCAGGAGGCCCAGGATGGACATGTCGTCTGAGGAATGGGAGGGGAAGTTGAAATGGTTCCCGACTGGGAGGTGCAGTTGTTTAGTGCAAACCGAGTGTAGGTGTTCTGCAAAGCGGTCCCCAAGTCTCTGCTTGGTTTCCCCAATGTACAGGAGGCCACAACGGGAACAGCAGATGCAGTATACCACATTAGCAGATGTGCAGGTGAACATCTGCTTGATGTGGAAAGTCTTCTTGGGGCCTGGGATGGGGGTGAGGGGGGAGGTGCAGGGGCAGGTGTAGCACTTCCTGCGGTTGCAGGGAAAAGTGCCAGGTGTGGTGGGGCTGGAGGGGAGTGTGGAGCGGACAAGGGAGTCACAGAAAGA